>NC_053026.1:471034449-471170523 GCF_003073215.2 Triticum urartu
ACACGTCCACCTCTGGAATCCTTGTACTGCTGGAACCATTCTGCAGCTTGATCTTTGAGTTGGAAGGAAGCGAACTTGACGAAGTCCTCAGGCCTGACGTTACTGCACTCGAAATGCTTGCACAGATCCACAAGCCAATCGTCAGCATCGGTTGCCTCAACACAATTGCTGAGAGTCTTTGGCCCGTTAGCAAGGAACTGGTTGAGTGTAGCAAAGTGATTCTGATTGTTGCCTTGATTCCCTTGGTTGCCTTGATTGCGCTCTTGGAGAATTTGCATGATCAACTGTGTGTTAGCATTGGTTACGGCCATCACAGCTTGCCATGCCTCCGGAGGAGGTGGAGGTGGTGGCGGATCAGGATTCGGAGTCGTGCGCGTTGGAGGAGCCATCCTAAAGAGGTTGACATCCATTAGCACATTGATAGAAAAATGAAGCTGAATCCAACGGAATGAAAATTGCAACATATAGTCTTCACATCCGAACAAAATGAACGAATGCATTCCTCTTGAAATGGTCACATATCCATAAATTGAGAAGCCACGTAGAATTTAGGTAGAGAAATAAATCAACAAGGTACGGATCAAGAACGAATACTCGGTAAGAAATCCCAATCTCAAACCAATTATCCATGGAAGAAGAACTAGAACTACGAGAATTCCAACCTATGAAACTCCCGAACCTTTCCAGTTATGCAATCAGGTGTTGGGGATACAGGGGAAGCATAATATCTCACCCAAATCTAGCAAATCCTACATCCAGCTGTATCCATCCTTCAACACATAACCGAGAAAAACTTCGGAAACCATCTACCTCAACCTTCTAAAAGCATCCGTTATACAAGTTATGGCGATACTCCCGAACTCCCGCCCCAGTACTGGGTGGCGTCGAGGTTATCTCACCAACGAACTACATAAAAGAGATTTTCGATGTCGGCGTACTAAACTCAGGTATTCCAGAATTGCAACGATAAAATTATGACGACAACACCTCAGAGCTCAACTCCCCGGGACACTTCCACAAAACCCCTGACGGGAGGCACCAAGACAATGTTCTCATCAAAAACCCATCGGAACGATTCCAAGATACCCGCGTGATCCTAAATTTTTTTTAGTGAAATTTGAGAAGAGAAGAGTCAAACTCTACGTCAGGATGCCTTACCAGAGCGATGAGGAGACTGGGAAGTAAAAAGAATTCCTAAACTCTCCGATATATAATTCCTAAATGACTCAAAACATTTTTCTAGACACAACTCGGCCGCTAATAACGATCAAGCAATGGGGCTCCTAAGGTCGGGGAAGGCTCTGATTACCAACTTGTAACACCCTCGATGCGACTATATCTCCCACGTGTCAGGCACGACTTAGAGGCATAATCGCATTGAAGGCATATGTCGCAAGTAAGGCAATCTTCACAACATCCCATGTAATATAAATAATAAAGGGGAGATAACATAGTTGGCTTACACTTGCCACGTCAATCAAGGTACATAAATAACATTACATCATCCAAACACTCATGGCCCGACCACGGTGCCAAAATAAAAGATAACCCAACATGCGACACGGTCCCGATCACCCCCAACAGGGCACCGCTACTGATCATCAGGGAAAGACACATAGTAACGTTGAGAGTCCTCGTCGAACTCCCACTTGAGCTCGAGCGCGTCACCTGGAGCAGAATCATCAGGCCCTGCATCTGGTGTAATAGTAATCTATGAGCCACAGGGACTCAGCAATCTCGCACCCTCGCGATCAAGACTATTTAATCTTATAGGTAAGGCAAGGTAAAAATATATGAGGAGCTGCAGCAAGCGACTAGTATATATGGTGGCTATCCTGTTCGCAAAAGAGAGCGAGAAGAGGAGGCAAAGCGCGAGCAAGTAATCTAGAGAACATCCTGCACAAGCATTACTCCAACACCGTGTCCACTTCCCGGACTCCGCCGAGAAGAGGCCATCACGGTAACTCACACGGTTGATTCATTTTAATTAAGTTAAGGTTCAAGTTATCTACAACCGGACATTAAAAAATTCCCATCTGCCTATAACCGCGGGCACGGCTTTCGAAAGTTCAAATCCCTGCAGGGGAGTCCCAACTTAGCCCATGACAAGCTCTCACGGTCAACGAAGGAATAGACCTCCTCCCGAGACGTTCCGATCAGACTCGGTATCTCGGTTCTTCAAGACACTTCGACAGGTTAAAACAAGACCAGCAACACCGCCCGAATGTGCCGACAAATCCCAATAGGAGCTGCACATATCTCATTCTCAGGGCACACTCAGATGAGACATCCTACGAGTAAAACCAACCCTCAAGTTGCCCCGAGGTGGCCCCGCAGTCTACTCGGTTCGGACCAACACTCAGAGGAGCACTGGCCCGCGAGGGGGGGGTTAAATAAGATGACCCTCAGGCTCCGGAAACCCAAGGGAAAAAGAGGCTAGGTGGCAAATGGTAAAACCAAGGTTGGGCATTGCTGGAAAAGCTTTAATCAAGGCGAACTATCAAGGGGTTCCCATTATAACCCAACCACGTAAGGAACGCAAAATCCGGGAACATAACACCAATATGACGGAAACTAGGGCGGCAAGAGTGGAACAAAACACTAGGCGAGAGGCCGAGCCTTCCACCCTTTACCAAGTATATAGATGCATTAAGATAACAAGACAATATAATGATATCCCAACAAGTAAAATAAATGTTCCAACAAGGAACGGCCTCCAATCTTCACCTGCAACTAACAACGCTATAAGAGGGGCTGAGCAAAGCGGTAACATAGCCAATCAACGGTTTGCTAGGACATGGTGGGTAAGAGGTTTGACATGGCAATTTGGGAGGCTTGAAAGCAAATGGTAGGCATCGTAGCATTGGCATAGCAAAAGAGCGAGCAATCTAGCATAGCAAAGATAGTAGTGATTTCGAGGGTATGATCATCTTGCCTGCACAGTTGTCAGAGTTGACTGGATCCTCGAAAGCAAACTCAACGGGCTCCTCGTTAGCGAACTCGTCTCCCGGCTCTACCCAAACAAGACAAACAAGCAACAAGGACACAATCAACCATGCACAAAGCTCAAACACTATGATGCAAAGATGACATGCTATGTGGGATGCAATAAGTGATGCATATGCGAGATTTGACAAGGAATGCATGAATATGGCCTCAACTTGGAAATCCAAGTGTGCCACTGGAAAGATGAGATGAAATCGCTTGA
Source organism: Triticum urartu (assembly GCF_003073215.2). Lineage (NCBI taxonomy): Eukaryota > Viridiplantae > Streptophyta > Magnoliopsida > Poales > Poaceae > Triticum > Triticum urartu. Next base: position 471,037,658 of record NC_053026.1, read on the forward strand.
AAACGATATAAAGAAAGCCGGAATCGGAGTTACGGTTTGGAAAAGGCAAGCAATTCAAATATGACACCAGTCTGTGATTTACAGCAAGTAGCCATCTAAATGCAATTGAGATGAACATGCTACAGCACCCAAATATGGCATCAAAATACATGGCAGGGATGCATTCATGATGCTTAACAAAAGTCTAGCACTGAGCTACGGCCAATTCATCCATTAACAGGTTCAAACAAGCATGGCAAAAATGCATATGGTAAACAGATCTCAGACTTAGTGAAATTAGCACTTGTCTGGAATTTCAGATCAGGTAGCACTCTTCGAAGCAACAAAACTACATGCTACATGACCTGAACATGGCAAAGTAAAACATGGCATGGAGCTACTCAAAGAGCTTAACAAAAGTCCCTTAGTGACCTTGAGCCAAAAGGGATCAGAAAACATATTAGCAAGCATGTGAACATAGCAAAAGCACCTCTGGAAAGATGGCAAAACCCTTAACAAAACATATGTAGAGCTCATGGTCATAACATGCACACAATAATCATGGCAAAAATGACAAATATCTAAATGGAGTAGCAGATCTGACAATTAACTCAAGTAGCCCTCTTCTAACAGCATTTCGGGCATCAAGATAAACTCAAATGAAAATGATGCAATGGAATGAAATGATGTACTCTCTGAGACGAACAATTTGATATGCTATATGCCCAAAACAGAGCTACAGATGCAAAGTTACGATGCATTGAACATAGCAAAATATTAGGGTTTTGGGGCAAAAAGTCAACCGAGGCAAATCTCAGATCTGGATCCGGATCGGCGCGGATTACGAGGATCGCCGGAAACACTGTTCACCGGGGGCGGAGACGACGCCGGAGCTCGGAGTAGGGGAGGCCGGAGCTCGCCGGACGGCGAGGTGGCCGCGGTGGAGCTCAGCTTCGGGCGAGGGGAGGCGAGGCCGAGGCGGCGTCGGGTCGGCGAGGCGCGGCCGGGCGACGTAGTGGGCCGGGAGGCGGCGAAGGTCGGCACCGGCGGAGATCCGGCGGGGCGGCGGCCGGCGGGCGAGGCGGCGACCGGAGATCGAGGAGAGGGGCGGTGCGGGAGGCGTGGCCCGGTGGCACGCGGCGGAGGGCCGTGGATGGGCCTGCGGGCCCGCGGCGGTGGGAGGCGGCCGGCGGCCACATGGCGGGAGGAGAGAGGCTGGGGGAGCGGGGCGGACGTGTCCGCCTGGTGGAGAGGAAGAGTCCGGCGACGAAGAGGGAATTAGGTTAGGGTTTCATCCGGGATTTTTTGGGGGGTGCACCTATTTATAGATAGAAGGAGCTAGGAGACTCCAAATGAGGTGCGGTTTTCGGCCATGCGATTGTGATCGAACGCTCTAGATGATGGAGAGGTTTTTGGTGGGTTTTGGGCCAAATTGGAAGGGTGTTGGGCTGCAACACACACGAGGCCTTTTCGGTCCCTTGGTTAACCGTTGGAGCATCAAACGAAGTCCAAATGGTACGAAACTTGACAGGCGGTCTACCGGTAGTAAACCAAGGCCGCTTGGCAAGTCTCGGTCCAATCCGGAAATGTTCAATCCCCACACACGAAAGAAAGGTAGAAATGACCATCGGAGGAGAACGAAGCGCCGGAATGCAAAACGGACAACGGGGAAAATGCTCGAATGCAAGAGATGAACACGTATGCGAATGCAATGCACATGATGACATGATATGAGATGCATGACAACGATAACAACACACGGAGACAAAGACCTGAACCCGAGAAAATAGAATAACTTAACGCCGGAAACGGCAAGAGTTGGAGTACATATTGGGAAAGTCATATCCGGGGTGTTCTTGATGGTCTTCTTGTTCAATGGACGGTAATCAACACAGAGTCGGTCCGTTCCATCCTTCTTCTTCACAAAAGAACACCACAACCCCACGGAGGAGAACTAGGCCGGATGAGACCCATTCTTTCTTGAATATCGAGTTGCTTCTTTAGCTCCTTCAACTCTTCAGGTCCGAGCTTGTAAGGACGCTTGCACACTGGTTCCGTGCCGGGCTCAAGATCAATGACGAATTCAACTGGCCGGTGCGGAGGCATTCCTGGAAGCTCTTCTGGAAAGACGTCTTGATATTCGCAAACGACTGGAATTTGCGAGATAGCATCCAGTTCACCCTTCTCATTGAGAGAAAACAGACGGATTGTATCATCACGAGCGGCAAAGACAATTACATCCTCAGACGAATGAGTCAATTGAATCTGCCTGGCTGCACAATCAAGATGCGCCTTGTGCTTAGAAAGCCAATCCATTCTGAGAATAAGATCAATATCCGAGTTACCAAGAACCACCGGAGAAGAAAGAAACTTGTAGTCGCCCAACGTGATAGAGATATCGGGAGCAACCAAACTAGAAGTCAAAAGCTTGCCGGGAGAAACAACTTGCATGACTTTGGGCATGATCTCAGTATCAACATTGTGCTTCGATGCAAACGGGCATGACAAGAAAGAATGCGATGCACCAGTATCAAAAAGTACTTTTGCGGGAACATCGTTAACAGGAAGGTTACCCATGATGACATCTGACGAGTCCTCTGCCTGAGCTGCATTCATCAAGTTGACCTTGGCGTGCTTGGGGTTATGCTTGACCACAACTGTACTTGCCGATCTGACGGGAGGAGGAGGAGGGAGACGCCTCTGGTTGAGACACTTGTTGGCATAGTGACCCTTCTGTTGGCACTTGTTGCACGTGACCTCTGAAAGCGGACGGTGGTATGGAGCACTCGATCTTGGAGCTTGAGACGAAGTCTTGTTCTGAAAGCCAGGGTTGGGTAGGTGGGAAGATCCACTGCCACCTTTGCTCTTCTGCTGATACGGCTGTTGGAACGGAGGAGGAGGAAGCCAATACTTCTGCTGCTTGGCCACTTGAGTAGAGGAAGAAGGAGTAGCATCTCTGACTCGCTTCTTGGAAGCATCACACCTCAATTGAGAGGCCTCTTGCTTCAGTGCCATGTTGTAGAACTCATCGTACCTCAAGGGCTCAAAGAGAACAAGAGCTAGCTGAATTTCTTCTCTGAGACCACCCCTGAACTGGTATATCATGCTCTTCTCATCAGGAACGTCCTGCTTGGCAAAACGGGCAAGCTTCTGAAACAACTTGTTGTAGTCATAGACAGACAAAGAGCCTTGCTTCAGGTTGCGGAATTCCTCACGCTTGCTTTCAACCACGCTCTGAGGGATATGGTGAGCTTTGAAATCTTGACGGAATTCATCCCAAGTGATCACACGTCCACCTCTGGAATCCTTGTACTGCTGGAACCATTCTGCAGCTTGATCTTTGAGTTGGAAGGAAGCGAACTTGACGAAGTCCTCAGGCCTGACGTTACTGCACTCGAAATGCTTGCACAGATCCACAAGCCAATCGTCAGCATCGGTTGCCTCAACACAATTGCTGAGAGTCTTTGGCCCGTTAGCAAGGAACTGGTTGAGTGTAGCAAAGTGATTCTGATTGTTGCCTTGATTCCCTTGGTTGCCTTGATTGCGCTCTTGGAGAATTTGCATGATCAACTGTGTGTTAGCATTGGTTACGGCCATCACAGCTTGCCATGCCTCCGGAGGAGGTGGAGGTGGTGGCGGATCAGGATTCGGAGTCGTGCGCGTTGGAGGAGCCATCCTAAAGAGGTTGACATCCATTAGCACATTGATAGAAAAATGAAGCTGAATCCAACGGAATGAAAATTGCAACATATAGTCTTCACATCCGAACAAAATGAACGAATGCATTCCTCTTGAAATGGTCACATATCCATAAATTGAGAAGCCACGTAGAATTTAGGTAGAGAAATAAATCAACAAGGTACGGATCAAGAACGAATACTCGGTAAGAAATCCCAATCTCAAACCAATTATCCATGGAAGAAGAACTAGAACTACGAGAATTCCAACCTATGAAACTCCCGAACCTTTCCAGTTATGCAATCAGGTGTTGGGGATACAGGGGAAGCATAATATCTCACCCAAATCTAGCAAATCCTACATCCAGCTGTATCCATCCTTCAACACATAACCGAGAAAAACTTCGGAAACCATCTACCTCAACCTTCTGAAAAGCATCCGTTATACAAGTTATGGCGATACTCCCGAACTCCCGCCCCAGTACTGGGTGGCGTCGAGGTTATCTCACCAACGAACTGCATAAAAGAGATTTTCGATGTCGGCGTACTAAACTCAGGTATTCCAGAACTGCAACGATAAAATTATGACGACAACACCTCAGAGCTCAACTCCCCGGGACACTTCCACAAAACCCCTGACAGGAGGCACCAAGACAATGTTCTCATCATAAAACCATCGGAACGATTCCAAGATACCCGCGTGATCCTAAATTTTTTTTAGTGAAATTTGAGAAGAGAAGAGTCAAAACTCTACGTCAGGATGCCTTACCAGAGCGATGAGGAGACTGGGGAGTAAAAAGAATTCCTAAACTCTCCGATATATAATTCCTAAATGACTCAAAACATTTTTCTAGACACAACTCGGCCGCTAATAACGATCAAGCAATGGGGCTCCTAAGGTCGGGGAAGGCTCTGAATTACCAACTTGTAACACCCTCGATGCGACTATATCTCCCACGTGTCGAGGCACGACTTAGAGGCATAATCGCATTGAAGGCATATGTCGCAAGTTAGGCAATCTTCACAACATCCCATGTAATATAAATAATAAAGGGGAGATAACATAGTTGGCTTACACTCGCCACGTCAATCAAGGTACATAAATAACATTACATCATCCAAACACTCATGGCCCGACTACGGCGCCAAAATAAAAGATAACCCAACATGCGACACGGTCCCGATCACCCCCAACTGGGCACCACTACTGATCATCAGGAAAGGAAACATAGTAACGTTGAGAGTCCTCGTCGAACTCCCACTTGAGCTCGAGCGCGTCACCTGGAGCGGAATCATCAGGCCCTGCATCTGGTGTAATAGTAATCTGTGAGCCACAGGGACTCAGCAATCTCGCACCCTCGCGATCAAGACTATTTAAGCTTATAGGTAAGGCAAGGTAAAAATATATGTGGAGCTGCAGCAAGCGACTAGCATATATGGTGGCTATCCTGTTCGCAAAAGAGAGCGAGAAGAGGAGGCAAAGCGCGAGCGAGAAACTAGAGAGGCAACCTGCGCCAAGCATTACTCCAACACCGTGTCCACTTCCCGGACTCCGCCGAGAAGAGGCCATCACGGTAACTCACACGTTGATTCATTTTAATTAAGTTAAGGTTCAAGTTATCTACAACCGGACATTAACAAATTCCCATCTGCCCATAACCGCGGGCACGGCTTTCGAAAGTTCAAATCCCTGCAGGGGAGTCCCAACTTAGCCCATGACAAGCTCTCACGGTCAACGAAGGAATAGACCTCCTCCCGAGACGTTCCGATCAGACTCGGTATCTCGGTTCTTCAAGACACTTCGACAGGTTAAAACAAACCAGCAACACCGCCCGAATGTGCCGACAAATCCCGATAGGAGCTGCACATATCTCGTTCTCAGGGCACACTCAGATGAGACATCCTACGAGTAAAACCAACCCTCAAGTTGCCCTGAGGTGGCCCCGCAGTCTACTCGGTTCGGACCAACACTCAGAGGAGCACTGGCCCGGGGGGGTTAAATAAGATGACCCTCGGGCTCCGGAAACCCAAGGGAAAAAGAGGCTAGGTGGCAAATGGTAAAACCAAGGTTGGGCATTGCTGGAAAAGCTTTAATCAAGGCGAACTATCAAGGGGTTCCCATTATAACCCAACCGCGTAAGGAACGCAAAATCCGGGAACATAACACCGATATGACGGAAACTAGGGCGGCAAGAGTGGAACAAAACACTAGGCGAGAGGCCGAGCCTTCCACCCTTTACCAAGTATATAGATGCATTAAGATAACAGACAATATAATGATATCCCAACAAGTAAATAAATGTTCCAACAAGGAACGCCTCCAATCTTCACCTGCAACTAGCAACGCTATAAGAGGGGCTGAGCAAAGCGGTAACATAGCCAATCAACGGTTTGCTAGGACATGGTGGGTTAGAGGTTTGACATGGCAATTTGGGAGGCTTGAAAGCAAATGGTAGGCATCGTAGCATTGGCATAGCAAAAGAGCGAGCAATCTAGCATAGGCAAAGATAGTAGTGATTTCGAGGGTATGATCATCTTGCCTGCACAGTTGTCAGAGTTGACTGGATCCTCGAAAGCAAACTCAACGGGCTCCTCGTTAGCGAACTCGTCTCCCGGCTCTACCCAAACAAGACAAACAAGCAACAAGGACACAATCAACCACGCGCAAAGATCAAACACTATGATGCAAAGATGACATGCTATGCGGGATGCAATACGTGATGCATATGCGAGATTTGACAAGGAATGCATGAATCTGGCCTCAACTTGGAAATCCAAGTGTGCCACTGGAAAGATGAGATGAAATCGCTTGAAAACGATATAAAGAAAGCCGGAATCGGAGTTACGGTTTGGAAAAGGCAAGCAATTCAAATATGACACCGGTCTGTGATTTACAGCAAGTAGGCATCTAAATGCAATTGAGATGAACATGCTACAACACCCAAACATGGCATCAAAATACATGGCAGGGATGCATTCATGATGCTTATCAAAAGTCTAGCACTGAGCTACGGCCAATTCATCCATTAACAGGTTCAAACAAGCATGGCAAAAATGCATATGGTAAACAGATCTCAGACTTAGTGAAATTAGCACTTGTCTGGAATTTCAGATCAGGTAGCACTCTTCGGAGCAACAAAACTACATTCTACAGGACCTGAACATGGCAAAGTAAAACATGGCATAGAGCTACTCAAAGAGCTTAACAAAAGTCCCTTAGTGACCTTGAGCCAAAAGGGATCAGAAAACATATTAGCAAGCATGTGAACATAGCAAAAGCACAATCAGTTTTCAGACAGTGAAAAATGGCACATGCTGAAAACAAATATCAAGTAGGCATGTTTACGAGCTCGATGCACTCACTACGGAGCAAGTCATGACAAACTAAGCATACATGCATCAAGAATACACAAAATGCAAGCTAGACATGGCAAGAACAATAGCATAGCATGCACGGATCAACTACAACATCATCGGCAAAATTGCTAACAAGTAGACAATCTGCCCGGAATCACGAAGTAGCAAAAGTAGAGCTCGATTGACTCAAGCTAGGGTCCTCCATAATTGCAAACAAAGACATGGATGTATAGAGCACTACAATATTAACAAAACATCCTTACTGATCATCCTCAAAAGAGGCACGGATCACTAGGAAACAACATGAACATATGGCCATATGAGATAAACAGCTCAAGGACTTAGTGGAAATGCTAAGTCCCTGAAATCAGAATTACCAAGTGCCTCACTTTGCAAGCTTGTGCTAGTCACCACACACATCACAAAAATACATGGGTTGCACCTCTGGAAAGATGGCAAAACCCTTAACAAAACATATGTAGAGCTCATGGTCATAACATGCACACAATAATCATGGCAAAAATGACAAATATCTAAATGGAGTAGCAGATCTGACAATTAACTCAAGTATCCCTCTTATAACAGCATTTCGGGCATCAAGATAAACTCAAATGAAAATGATGCAATGGAATGAAATGATGTAATCTCTGAGACGAACAATTTGATATGCTATATGCCCAAAACGGAGCTACGGATGCAAAGTTACGATGCGTTGAACATAGCAAAATATTAGGGTTTCGGGGCAAAAAGTCAACCGAGGCAAATCCCAGATCTGAATCCGGATTGGCGCGGATTATGAGGATCGCCGGAAACACTGTTCACCGGGGGCGGAGACGACGCCGGAGCTCGGAGTAGGGGAGGCCGGAGCTCGCCGGACGGCGAGGTGGCCGCGGTGGAGCTCGGCTCCGGGCGAGGGGAGGCGAGGCCGAGGCGGCGTCGGGTCGGCGAGGCACGGCCGGGCGGCGGAGTGGGCCGGGAGGCGGCGGAGGTTGGCACCGGCGGAGATCCGGCGGGGCGGCGGCCGGCGGGCGAGGTGGCGACCGGAGATCGAGGAGAGGGGCGGTGGGGGCGGCGCGGGAGGCACAGCCCGGTGGCGCGCGGCGGAGGGCCGCGGATGGGCCTGCGGGCCCGCGGCGGTGGGAGGCGGCCGGCGGCCACATGGCGGGAGGAGAGAGGCTGGGGGAGCGGGGCGGACGTGTCCGCCTGGTGGAGAGGAAGAGTCCGGCGACGAAGAGGGAATTAGGTTAGGGTTTCATCCGGGATTTTTGGGGGGGTGCACCTATTTATAGATAGAAGGAGCTAGGAGACTCCAAATGAGGTGCGGTTTTTGGCCACGTGATCGTGATCAAACGCTCTAGATGATGGAGAGGTTTTTGGTGGGTTTGGGGCCAAATTGGAAGGGTGTTGGGCTGCAACACACACGAGGCCTTTTTGGTTCCTCGGTTAACCGTTGGAGCATCAAACGAAGTCCAAATGGTACGAAACTTGACAGGCGGTCTACCGGTAGTAAATCAAGGCCGCTTGGCAAGTCTCGGTCCAATCCAGAAATGTTCAATCCCCACACAATAAAGAAAGGTAGAAATGACCACCGGAGGAGAACGAAGCGCCGGAATGCAAAACGGACAATGGGGAAAATGCTCGAATGCAAGAGATGAACACGTATGCGAATGCAATGCACATGATGCCATGATATGAGATGCATGACAACGATAACAACACACGGAGACAAAGACCCGAACCCGAGAAAATAAAATAACTTAACGCTAGAAATGGCAAGAGTTGGAGTACATATTGGGAAAGTCATATCCGGGGTGTTACAAGTAGCCCCTAAACCTGGCTTCAATGACAAGGTATCCGACGCATAGATCTGTCTTCGGCATTGCAAGGCGGGTTCCTCCTTCCAAACTCCAAGATAGTCTTCGGACGTATTGAATGTGTCCGGACCAGTAACACACGCACCACACACAACCGCATAAGGAATATAATATTCCATGAGTATCATGTGCTGACAACTTTTTGCAAGATGACATCACATCTGTTCGGTCACTATATCGAACCGTTTTTGTCCATCGCTCCGCATTTCGAGATACGGTTTCCATTGGCACGTCTTGTCAAAGCAGAGATTGTGTCCCCTTATTGCGGGATTTTCATCAATTCGGGCGTGGGTAACCCAACCATACCTGTTTACGCAGCCCTTGGGAATAGGCGAGGTTTAAGGCGAGTGGGGAGGCATTTGATATTCACTGCCTTTATAAGGGGATAAGGATTCCCCCTTCTTCTCGCATGCCTTCTCTCTTCCACTCTTGAGCTCCAGCGCCCAAGTTCTCATCTTCTTCCCACTCAAGTTAGCACTCAACCATGTTCGGATCCGGAGGCCAAGGCAAGTGGATGGTCTCCTGCGTCAAGGAGAAGGACATTACTGAGCTTCGGGCGGCCGGGTACTTGGCGAAGGAAATCGCCCACCGTCTTTCGGCCCAGGGACAAGTCGTCCCTACGCCGAAGCCCAACGAGAGGGTGGTATTCATCCCTCATTTCCTCCGCGGGCTAGGGTTTCCACTCCACCCTTTCGTCCGTGGGCTGATGTACTATTACGGGATAGACTTCCATGATCTATCCCCGAACTCCTTCCTCAACATCTCGGTGTTCATCGTCGTGTGTGAGGCCTTCCTCCGCATCCAACCCCACTTCGGGCTGTGGCTCAAAGTCTTCAACGTGAAGCCGAAGATGGTGGATAGCCAGCACGCGGAGTGCGGAGGAGCCATGGTGAGTAAGCTGTCCAATGTCTCCTGGCGGAAAGGCACTTTCGTGGAGACTGTCAAGGAATGGCAGAAACAATGGTTCTACAACAGAACCCCACGGCACCAACTGGGCCGCAGCTGCCGAATTCAATTCCGGTGCTCCAATGTGGCTCACCTCCTGGGTCGAGAAGAGCCTGAACTAAGGATGGCAATTTTATCCATGGACATGGATATCCATGGATATCCGACCCGGATGGATAGGGTTTGGATATGCTTTTGTGTCCATGGGCGGCGCCCAAACCCGGCCCGATTGTTCGTGGATAGGGCATGGATATAATCTTGTACCCATGGATATACCCAAACCCGACCCGATAGTACGACTTAATGGAGGAAAATCTGCTATCCCTGCCCCACGGTCGTATGTCCCACAACAATTTTACACTTTTTTATCTAAAACATGCATAAGAAATTACACAATCCCCATCGTAACTTTTTTTAGTTGACATTCAATCCCCTCTATAACATACTCCAACACCCCTTCCCTTATTTATACCTCCTTCTTAAATGACTTGTCATTCTCATCTGTTAGAAAAATACTAAATGATCTTAGGTTGTTAGTGGATGTTGATTTACCATAAGTGAAGCCTAGCCTACCACGAGGTGGAGAATGGAAGAGTTTATGTTAATATTGTGTTATGTCTTATTTATATGTCTCAAGAGGACCCAATGGATATCCAATGGGTATGGATATCCATCGGATTTGGACATGGACACAATTTTTCACCCATGGATTTTTTCATGGGCAGGCAAAGACTGTCTTCATGGACATGGATATGGATTTGAGATTGTTCAACCCGATCCAAACCCGACCCATTGCCATCCTTAGCCTGAACTAGTGTTCGCCAGACGAGCTGATAGCGCTGCAGACGAGCGTTCAAAGTATGGTGGACAAGGATATCAAGCTTGTCGATATAATCCAGGTGATGCTACTTCGTCGGATTCTCCTGTGCCAAATCCGAAGTCGCCCTCTATGGGAGTTTAATCCGAAGAAGCACCATACCCTGAAGAGGCTCTTCGAAATTTCTCATGAAGACGCCTGGAAGTTGCTCTTCAAGGGCAACGAGATACCGCCGGCCACGGATTCGGACCGTGGGCACGACATCAATCACCTCGCCAACGAGGTATGTTATTTTTAACGCATCCCCTACTTGCTTGTTTCAAGGATTATATCTAAGCTATTATTATCATTGCTTCTTCAGGACTGGATGGAGAGGGCGAAGCAGATCCGGTGTCCAGCTCCACTGCCTAAAGAACCAGTCATTCCGCGTTTAGCGAAGATGCTGGTGCCGGTGCCCTATACGGCGCCGGCGAAGAAGGCCACGGGGAAGGCCAAGGGGGTCCGGAGTGGCCCCCGCCGCAAGGGCACTTCGAACGCGATGTCCGAAGACAAGACCCGTTCCTCCGTCGCCAAAGACGACGATGATGAGGAGGAGAAGAGCGACTCTCCCTCTGATGGAGGGAGGAAGAAGAGGGTGGCCTCCACAATTCTGGAGGCGGAGGTGCCCAAGAAGGGGAAAGGCCCGCTCGCGGGCAGCTCCGCATGGGACGTCAACAGCAGTCCGGAGCGATGCCCCCGCACTAAGCCTCGGGCCGCATCGTAAGTGCTAACACTCATACATGCCCATAAATCTAACCTCCCCTCTTTGTCGTATTGACATGATTAATTATGCTATTGCAGTCCGGCCCATGACAGCTCCCAGCGATCCTCATCAAGAGGTTCGTTGGACTCAAAGGAGATGGCCAGCGAGACACCGTCGGCCGCTTACTCTCCCAAGGCCCAGGGAGACGTCGAGGTGCTGTCCCGAAGGACCTTCCCAGGCCAGGGAGAGGTTTGGGAGGCCGTCAAGGCGGCGCTGGAGGGCGATACCTTGGCCGTCGGACACATGGGGGAACAAGCCCCCATGGAGACTGACGATGGGGGTCGTACTCGATTCGGCCCCCCTCTGGGAACGGATCCGAAATCCCATATGGCCCTGGAGTCCGACAAGCAGCCTCCATCAAGAGAAGGAGGTGCGCCCGTCCCACCGGCGACCTCTATCCAACCAGAGGTGCCGGATAATCTGTTGGAAGCACTATGAGGTGCTTCCATTGTGGAAGAACACCGTATCCTTATGGGTACGATGATTGAGAAGGTTCAGTCTGTCAAGAGCTGACTGACCGAAGCCTGCAGCGGCTTGTTGACAGGTCTTGAGGTAAGCGGCGTTTAACCGAGAAAATCTCCACATAGACAGTAGCCCCTGAGACACTGTCCGGTGTTCGGAAAGACAAGCCGGACAGAGGATCAATTAAATTTCGCATGAAACTAACCAAGTGTGTCTGATGTTAATAAGCAGGCGTCGCTGCTGGCCGCGACTTCTCATACCGCCGAAGTCTCCGGACTAAAGCAAAAACTGGAGCGGGCCGAAGAAGAGCTTGGCCATGCGAGGAAGCAGCTGGAAGACCAGCAAGGTATGCAATGGCTCGTGATATATTCGGAAAGAGTAAATGATGTATACTGACTGTAGTGTCATTATATGTGTAGGGGCGACGACCAAGGTCGAGGCCCTGAAAACGGCCCTGGCCGAAGCCGAGGAGAGAGCCATCAAGGAGCAGGCCGCTCGCAAGAAGCTGAAGGCCCGGCTGAACGAGGTCCAGCAAGAGCTCCAGGATGTGGTGAAGAAGTACGAGACCCTGGAGGGCGATGTCTCGGCTTGAGAGACTGAACTCTCCAAGGCTCGTCAAAGCGCGGAAGCGGCCCGGGTTGAAGCCCAGGGTGCCCTCCAGGAAATCCAAGAGGCCAAGAAGATCGCGGCGGGTAAGGCGTTTAGCATGCAAAGCAAATATATAAAGAAGTATTTCTTACTAACCCGGATTCAGAGTTCTCCAGGGGCCTTCGCAGATCTGCCGCGCAGTGTGTCCGACACCACGGAGTTCTTCCAAGCCGAAGAAGTGGAGATCCACGGAGAAATTGCTCTGGTCGCAGTATCTTGTGCCGGAGCATCCCGTGCCCTTCACCAATTAGCTAAAACAGCTGGTGGAGCTGCATAAGGTGGCTGAGCTAGCCATGAAGGATTTGATAATCCGGCTATGGCCAGCTGAAGCTATGCCCGGCAGCTACCTCGGGCTCGTGAAGCGGCTGGCGAACGCCTGTCCTCGGCTGGATGTCGTAAAGCAATCGGCCTACATTGAAGGTGCATGCATGGCCTTCGCCCGCTGCAAGATGTGGTGGGCGAAGATGGACGTCGTCGAGCTGACCAAGGGGCCGCCGGAGGGCAAGGAGCACCGCACACCCGAGCGCTATTTTGCAGATGTCCTAGAGGGGTCTCGCATTGTAGCAACGCAGTGTGCGCAGGACACTATCTTTGAATGAATGTATTCAAGTTCCTTCTACCTTGTATGATAGAACAAAGCGGGTTTGCAATATAATGCTTGTTATGTTTTTAAATTTTTCCTCCTGTGCGGCCATGTTATGTGAAATCTGAGGATTTTCCAGTCGTCGGCTTCTGCCCCCACGTAGGTAGTACGGAGGTGTTCGGGATGGAATCTAAACAATCTTGATCCAATTATATGGTCCTTGAAGGAGTTGTTTAGCGCAACGAACCAGGCAATCAGACTATGCGGCGTTAACGCCCTCACTTAGCCATAGGAGTTTGACAATAAAAACATGGGCGCAGCCCCTAGTATCTGAGCTAGAGTGTTGCAAGCGTCTAATCAGGAAGTACCGATCCTTCGCGTGATGCGGAAGAAATCTCCAATGATTTTCAACCTCCGAACAACTGACCGGCTCTTGCCGCATCATGACAGTCAGTTTTCGTCTTTCTCTACTGAGGTGCTCCTTTGGATAAACTAAGGCACAATCGCAGTAGTTCTCCCTTTACTACCTTAGCCGATATAGCGGAACGTAGGGTACCAAGCACACGAGCCGGGCAACCCAACTATTGACCAAAGACATGATTCGGAGCCAATGCATATAATGCTTAATTCGGGGTGCCGAACTATACTTATAAAAAGTGTTCGGACTTTTGTTGCTGTAGTGTGGGGTGCTATGAAGCCCCTAGCAAATTGAAACGCACCCGAGTGTATAGGTGTTACCTGATAGAATTACCAGAAAGGAAAAGACAAAAATAAAGAAAAAGAAGAACCAGTGGTAAGCTAGAGCCGTGAAAATTTGGGCCGCAAACTGTTTCTATTATAATTTCATTGGTGCGTTAAAGTGCATTTATACATGTAGTGCAATAAGCGGAAAGGCTATTTACTATGCCTTCACCAAGAGAGAGCTGCGTATGGGTCCTGAAGATAGGTAAAGGGATCGTTAAAGAGACCACCTAATAGTTTTCCAGTACGTCCATGCTTCTTGTTGTCTTGGTGTTATATTATTCGAAAAGAGTTGATGGTCAAGCCATCAGAAAAGGCCTGTAAAAAAGGGAAAATAAAAGAAAAAAAAGGGAATAGTTAAAGTATGAGTGTCCGGGGCGATCTAGCCGAATTGCGGATCATAAACTAGCTATGCCTCCGTCGATGCACATGGAATTTTGAGTGCGTAGTTATGTACGTGTGGTGCGAATGTCGCTACTTGACCAGGACTGAGACGAAGGCCGGATTGCTAGTCTAGCTCCTGACGAGCCGAGCTATCCTGCTGCAGGGTAGTTCGGACCCTCTTGACGGTGTCCGAGGGCTCGACAGCCGAATTAAGGTTCTGCTTGAGAAGGCCGCTCTGTACTTCTGGTGCTAAGACAGCTGTGTGCTCTTCAGTACGGAGGGAGCGTTCCGTATTTCCATTAACTGTTATGACGCCATGTGGACTGGGCATCTTGAGCTTGAGATAAGCATAGTGCGGCACTGCATTGAATCGGGCGAATGCGGTCCGTCCGAGTAGTGCATGATAGCCGCTGCGAAAGGGGACTATGTCGAAGATTAACTCCTCGCTTCGGAAATTGTCCGGGGATCCGAAGACAACCTCGAGTGTGAGTGAACCCGTACAGCGGGCCTCTACACCTAGTATGACTCCTTTGAAGGTATCTCTGTGGGTTTGATCCGTGATGGATGAATGCCCATTTTGCGCATTGTATCCTGATAGAGCAAGTTGAGGCTGCTGCCACTGTCGATCAGGACTCGCGTCAGGTGGAACCCATCAATTATTGGGTCCAGGACCAGTGCGGCTGAACTGCCGTGACGGATACTGGTCGGATGATCCCGGCAATCAAAAGTGATCGGGCATGACGACCATGGATTAAATTTTGGGGTGACTGGCTCTATCGCGTAGACTTCCCTGAGTGCGCGCTTGCGCTCCCTCTTGGGGATGTGTGTAGCATATATCATGTTCACCATTTTGACCTGAGGGGGAAACTTCTTCTGTCCCCCCGTGTCTGGCTGCAGGGGCTCCTCGTCATCGTCCTCACTCTGTGATCCCTTTTCCTTGTTCTCGGCATTTAACTTGCCGACTTGCTTAAAAACCTAGCAATCTATGTTGGTATGGTTGGCTGGTTTGTCTGGGGTGCCATGGATTTGGCACGGACGGTCGAGTATGCAGTCCAGGCTGGATGGTCCCTGATTGTTTCTCTTGTATGGTTTCTTCCGCTGCCTGTACTTGGAGCCGCTGAATCCGGCGTTGACTGTAGTGTCATCGGTATTATTACCATTGCTTCGGCGTTTGTGTCTGTTACGTCGGAGCTTGCCGTTGCTGTTTTTGCCCTCAGAGGGGCCTGCATCGCTGGCCGTATTTTTACTACGAGCCAGCCAGCTATCCTCACCCGCACAAAAGCAGGTCATAAGTGCCGTGAGGGCTGCCATGGATTTCGGCTTTTCTTGGCCGAGGTGGCGGGCGAGCCATTCGTCGCGGATGCTATGTTTAAAGGCCGCTAGAGCTTCGGCATCCGGACAGTCGATGATCTGGTTCTTTTTGGTTAGGAACCTAGTCCAAAATTTCCTGGCTGACTCTCCAGGTTGTTGGACTATGTGGCTTAAGTCATCGACGTCTGGTGGCCGGACATATGTACCTTGGAAGTTGTCAAGGAAGGCTTCTTCCAAGTCCTCCCACCTGCCGATAGAGTTTTCAGGCAGGCTATTTAACTAGTGCCGAGCTGGCCCTTTGAGCTTTAGTGGGAGGTATTTGATAGCGTGGAGGTCATCTCCGCGGACCATGTGGATATGGAGAATAAAATCCTCGATCCATACCGCGGGGTCGATTGTTCCGCCGTATGATTCAATGTTAACGGGTTTGAACCCTTCGGGGAATTTGTGATCCATTACTTCATCGGTGAAGCAAAGAGGGTGTGTGGCGCCTCTATATCAGGTCGCGTCGCGACGTAGCTCCGATGGAGTCCGTCTGCGGTTGTCGGCTCAGGTGTGACTAGGTTTGTCATGTCCGAATAGGTAGCCATCATCACGTGTCGAGGAACATCCTCGCGATCCGTAAATCGATCGGGTATATCCTGCTCTACTATTCAGGGTCTGCCGGAGGTCGTGTGTATGACCCCGAACTGTTTTGTCTCTGTTTTTTCATGGTGGCGGGGCGGGCTGCTATTCGGCTTGGGTTGCCGCTCTATCCCGACCACGAGGTGGTCGGTCCGCAGCACTGTCCCGACCGCGTAGTGTTTGGTCGGCCGCATTACGCGAGGGAAGTATGGGCTCCAGCGCCTCTTCGTCAAACTGAGGTAGCAATCTTTGTTTTGGGTAACTCTTGGCTGGGTGTCTGAGGCCGTATTCTTCGGCTGCCAGAACGTCAGTCCACCTGTCGACGAGCAGATCTTGGTCAGCTTGAAGCTGCTGCTGCTTCTTTTTCAAGCTCCTGGCGGTGGCTATTAGCTGGCACTTGAAGCGCTCCTGCTTGAGAGGTTCCTCAGGCACGATGAAATCTTCGTTGCTGAGGCTTTCCTCATCCTCAGAGAGCGAATGATAACTACTGTCCTCCGAGTCATTGGGCATGGCCTGTTCGTCGGGGCTGGCTTGTGATGTCTACTACACAACCTTCTTCTTTTAGATGTTGTTGGGCCTCCAAGTGCAGAGGTTTGTAGGACAGTAGCAAATTTCCCTCAAGTGGATGACCTAAGGTTTATCAATCCGTGGGAGGCGTAGGATGAAGATGGTCTCTCTCAAGCAACCCTGCAACCAAATAACAAAGAGTCTCTTGTGTCCCAACACACCCAATACAATGGTAAATTGTATAGGTGCACTAGTTCGGCGAAGAGATGGTGATACAAGTGCAATATGGATAGTAGATAATGGTTTTTGTAATCTGAAAATATAAAAACAGCAAGGTAACTAATGATAAAAGTGAGCACAAACGGTATTGCAATGCGTTTGAAACAAGGCCTAGGGTTCATACTTTCACTAGTGCAAGTCCTCTCAACAATAATAACATAATTGGATCATATAACTATCCCTCAACATGCAACAAAGAGTCACTCCAAAGTCACTAATAGCGGAGAACAAACGAAGAGATTATGGTAGGGTACGAAACCACCTCAAAGTTATCCTTTCTGATCAATCTATTCAAGAGTCCGTAGTAAAATAACACGAAGCTATTCTTTCCGTTCAATCTATCATAGAGTACGTACTAGAATAACACCTTAAGACACAAATCAACCAAAACCCTAATGTCACCTAGATACTCCAATGTCACCTCAAGTATTCGTGGGTATGATTATACAATATGCATCACACAATCTCAGATTCATCTATTCAACCAACACAAAGAACTTCAAAGAGTGCCCCAAAGTTTCTACCGGAGAGTCAAGACGAAAACGTGTGCCAACCCCTATGCATAAGTTCACGAGGTCACGGAACTCGCAAGTTGATCACCAAAACATACATCAAGTGGAGCGCGTGATATCCCATTGTCACCACAGATAAGCACATGCAAGACATACATCAAGTGTTCTCAAATCCTTAAAGACTCAATCCGATAAGATAAATTCAAAGGGAAAACTCAATTCATCACAAGAGAGTAGAGGGGGGAGAAACATCATAAGATCCAACTATAATAGCAAAGCTCGCGATACATCAAGATTGTACCACCTCAAGAACACGAGAGAGAGAGAGAGAGATCAAACACATAGCTACTGGTACATACCCTCAGCCCCGAGGGTGAACTACTCCCTCCTCGTCATGGAGAGCGCCGGGATGATGAAGATGGCCACCGGAGAGGGATTCCCCCCTCCGGCAGGGTGCCGAAACGGGTCTAGATTGGTTTTCGGTGTCTACGGAGGCTTCTGCCAGTGGAACTCCCGATCTATTCTGCTCTCCGATGTTTTTAGGGTATATGGATATATATATATAGGTGAAAGAAGTCGGTCAAGGGAGCCACAAGGGTTGGGGCGCGCCTCCCTTCCTCGTGGCCACCTCGAAGCTTCCCTGACGTCTACTCCAAGTCTCCTGGATTTCTTCCGTTCCAAAAATAACTTTCCCGAAGGTTTCATTCCGTTTGGACTCCGTTTGATATTCCTTTTCTTCAAAACACTGAAATAGGCAAGAAAACAGCAATTTGGGCCGGGCCTCCGGTTAATAGGTTAGTCCCAAAAATAATATAAAAGTGTATAATAAAGCCCATAAACATCCAAAACAGATAATATAATAGCATGGACCAATCAAAAATTATAGATATGTTGGAGACGTATCAGCATCCCCAAGCTTAATTCCTACTCGTCCTCGAGTAGGTAAATTATAAAAATAGAAATTTTGATGTGGAATGCTTCCTAACATATTTATCAATGTAATTTTCTTTATTGTGGCATGAATGTTCAGATCCGGAAGATTCAAGATAAAATTTTAATATTGACATAGAAATAATAATACTTCAAGCATACTAACTAAGCAATCATGTCTTCTCAAAATAACATGGCCAAAGAAAGCTATCCCTACAAAATCATATAGTCTGGCTATGCTCTATCTTCATCACACAAAATATTTAAATCATGCACAACCCCAATGACAAGCCAAGCAATTGTTTCATAATTTTGATGTTCTCAAACTTTTTTAATCTTCACGCAATACATGAGCGCGAGCCATGGATATAGCACTATAGTGGAATAGAATGGTGGTTGTGGAGAAGACAAAAAGGAGAAGATAGTCTCACATCAACTAGGCGTGTCAACGGGCTATGGAGATACCCATCAATAGATATCAATGTGAGTGAGTAGGGATTGCCATGCAACGGATGCACTAGAGCTATAAGTGTATGAAAACTCAACAAAAGAAACTAGTGGGTGTGCATCCAACTCGCTTGCTCACGAAGACCTAGGGCATTTTGAGGAAGCCCATCATTGGAATATACAAGCCAAGTTCTATAATGAAAGATTCCCAGTAGTGTATGAAAGTGATAACATAGGAGACTCTCTATCATGAAGATCATGGTGCTACTTTGAAGCACAAGTGTGGTAAAAGGATAGTAGCATTGTCCCTTCTCTCTTTTTTCTCTCATTTATTGGGGCCTTCTCTTTTTTTGGCCTCTTTTTTCTCTCTTTTTTAATTTATTTTTCGTCCGGAGTCTCATCCCAACTTGTGGGGGAATCATAGTCTCCATCATCCTTTCCTCACTGGGACAATGCTCTAATAATGATGATCATCATACTTCTTTTTACTTACAACTCAAGAATTACAACTCAATACTTAGAACAAAATATGACTCTATATGAATGCCTCCGGCGGTGTACCGGGATGTTTAATGATGCATGAGTGACATGTATGAAGAATTATGAACGGTGGCTTTGCCACAAATACGATGTCAACTACATGATCATGCAAGCAATATGACAATGATGAAGCGTGTCATAATAACGGAACGGTGGAAAGTTGCATGGCAATATATCTCGGAATGGCTATGGAAATGCCATAATAGGTAGGTATGGTGGCTGTTTTGAGGAAGGTATGTGGTGGGTTTATGGTACCGGCGAAAGTTGCGCGATACTAGAGAGGCTAGCAATGGTGGAAGGGTGAGAGTGCGTATAATCCATGGACTCAAGATTAGTCATAAAGAACGCACATACTTATTGCAAAAATCTATTAGTTATCGAAACGTTTACGTGCAGCTCTGTTGGGGAACGTAGTAATTTCAAAAAAATTCCTACGCACACGCAAGATCATGGTGATGCATAGCAACGAGAGGGGAGAGTGTTGTCCACGTACCCTCGTAGACCGAAAGCGGAAGCGTTAGCACAACGCGGTTGATGTAGTCGTACGTCTTCACGATCGACCGATCAAGTACCGAACGTACGCACCTCCGAGTTCAGCACACGTTCAGCTCGATGACGTCCCGAACTCCGATCCAGCAGAGCTTCACGGGAGAGTTCTCAGCACGACGTGTGATGATGGTAATGATGTTGCTACCGACGCAGGGCTTCGCCTGAGCACCGCTACGATATGATCGAGGTGGATATGGTGGAGGGGGGCACCGCACATGGCTAAGAGATCAAGAGATTCAATTGTTGTGTCTAAGGTGCCCCTGCCCGTATATAAAGGAAAGGGGGAGGCGGCCGGCCAGGAGGAGGGCGCCAGGGAGGAGTCCTACTCCCACCGGGAGTAGGACTCCCTCCTTTTCCTAGTTGGAGTAGGAGGGAAAGGAGGGAAGGAGAGGAAGGAAAGGGGCGCCGCCCCCCCTTGTCCAATTCGGACTAGAGGGAGAGGGGGCGCGCGGCCTGCCCTGGCCGCCCCTCCTCTTCTCCACTAAGGCCCATCTTGGCCCATTAAACTCCCCGGGGGGTTCCGGTAACCCCGGTACTCCGGTAAAATCCCGATTTCACCCGGAACACTTCCGATATCCAAATATAGGCTTCCAATATATCAATCTTTATGTCTCGACCATTTCGAGACTCCTCGTCATGTCCGGGATCACATCGGGACTCCGAACTCTTCGGTACATCAAAACATATAAACTCATAATATAACGTCATCGAACGTTAAGCGTGCGGACCCTACGGGTTCGAGAACTATGTAGACATGACCGAGACATCTCCGGTCAATAACCAATAGCGGAACCTGGATGTTCATATTGGCTCCCACATATTCTACGAAGATCTTTATCGGTCAAACTGCATAACAACATACGTTGTTCCCTTTGTCATCGGTATGTTACTTGCCCGAGATTCGATCGTCGGTATCTCAATACCTAGTTCAATCTCGTTACCGGAAAGTCTCTTTACTCGTTCCGTAATACATCATCCCGCAACTAACTCATTAGTTGCAATGCTTGCAAGGCTTATGAGTGATGTGCATTACCGAGTGGGCCCAGAGATACCTCTCCGACAATCGGAGTGACAAATCCTAATCTCGAAATACGCAACCCAACAAGTACCTTCGGAGACACTGTAGAGCACCTTTATAATCACCCAGTTACGTTGTGACGTTTGGTAGCACACAAAGTGTTCCTCCGGTAAACGGGAGTTGCATAATCTCATAGTCATGGGAACATGTATAAGTCATGAAGAAAGCAATAGCAACATACTAAACGATCAAGTGCTAAGCTAACGGAATGGGTCAAGTCAATCACATCATTCTCCTAATGATGTGATCCGTTAATCAAATGACAACTCATGTCTATGGTTAGGAAACATAACCATCTTTGATCAACGAGCTAGTCAAGTAGAGGCATACTAGTGACACTCTGTTTGTCTATGTATTCACACATGTATTCATGTTTCCGGTTAATACAATTCTAGCATGAATAATAAACATTTATCATGATATAAGGAAATAAATATAAATAACTTTATTATTGCCTCTAGGGCATATTTCCTTCAGTCTCCCACTTGCACTAGAGTCAATAATCTAGATTACATGTAATGATTCTAACACCCATGGAGTCTTGGTGCTGATCATGTTTGCTCGTGAGAGAGGCTTAGTCAATGGGTCTGCAACATTCAGATCCGTATGTATCTTGCAAATCTCTATGTCTCCCTCCTTGACTTGATCGCGGATGGAATTGAAGCGTCTCTTGATGTGCTTGGTTCTCTTGTGAAATCTGGATTCCTTTGCCAAGGCAATTGCACCAGTATTGTCACAAAAGATTTTCATTGGACCCGATGCACTAGGTATGACACCTAGATCGGATATGAACTCCTTCATCCAGACTCCTTCATTTGCTGCTTCCGAAGCAGCTATGTACTCCGCTTCACATGTAGATCCCGCTACGACGCTTTGTTTAGAACTGCACCAACTGACAGCTCCAGTTTAATGTAAACGTATCCGGTTGTGCGATCTAGATCTGTCAGATCGTGTCAAAGTGCATCATGGAACCTTCGGATGGTCTTTTTCACTCATAAACGAACTAGCTTAGTCTCTTTCAGTATTTCAGGATGTTTTGCCGTTTGTCCGTGATCATCCTGGATTACTTTGGTACTCTGCTAAACTATAGAGGCACACATTAGGTGCCGGTACTCAATGTCACATGCCTATGGCTAAGCATAGGCAAGAATTTCTCTCTTTCTTTGCTTGATCCATTTTGAACTTCTTCAAAACTGTCAAGGTATGTGCTTTCGTGAAAGTCCAATTAAGCATCTTGATCTATCTCTATAGATCTTGATGCCCAATATGTAAGCAGCTTCACCGAGGTCTTTCATTGAAAAACTCTTATAAACAAGAAACATATCCTTAGTCCTTTTCAGGTATTTCAGGATGTTCTTGACCGCTGTCCAGTGATCCACTCCAGGATTACTTTGGTACCTCCTTGCTAAACTAATATCAAGGCACACATCAGGTCTGGTACACAACATTGCATACATGATAGAACCTATGGCTGAAGCATAGGGAATGACTTTCATTTTCTCTCTATCTTCTGCAGTGGTCAGGCATTGAGTCTGACTCAACTTCACATCTTGTCACCCAGGCTTTACACTTTATGCTTCCGGCTCGTATGTTGTGTGGAATTGTGAGCGGATAACAATTTCACACAGGAAACAGCTATGACCATGATTACGCCAAGCTATTTAGGTGAGACTATAGAATACTCAAGCTTGCATGCCTGCAGGTCGACTCTAGAGGATCCCCGGGTACCGAGCTCGAATTCTTATTCAAGTATCCTTTTATGCTATCCAGAAATTATGTATTATTTCCAATCAACAATATGTCATCCACATATAATTTTAGAAATGCTACAGAGCTCCCACTCACTTTCTTGTAAATACAGGCTTCTCCAAAAGTCTGTATAAAACCATATGCTTTGATCACACTATCAAAGCGTATATTCCAACTCCAAGAGGCTTCCACCAGTCCATAAATGGATCGCTGGAGCTTGCACACTTTGTTAGAACCTTTTGAATCGTCAAAACCTTCTGGTTGCATCATATACAACTCTTCTTTAAGATATCCATTAAGGAATGCAGTTTTTACATCCATTTGCCAAATTTCATAATCATAAAATGGGGCAATTGCTAACATGATTCAGACAGACTTAAGCATCGCTACGGGTGAGAAGGTCTCATCGTAGTCAACTCCTTGAACTTGTTGAAGACCTTTCACAACAAGTCGAGCTTTGTAGACAGTAACATTACCGTCAGCGTCAGTCTTCTTCTTGAAGATCCATTTATTCTCTATTGCATGCCAATCATCGGGCAAGTCAACCAAAGTCCACACTTTGTTCTCATACATGGATCCCATCTCAGATTTCATGGCCTCAATCCATTTTGCAGAATCTGGGCTCATCATCACTTCCTCATAGTTCGTAGGTTTGTCATGGTCAAGTAACATGACCTCCAGAACAAGATTACCATACCACTCTGGTGCGTATCTTACTCTAGTTGACCTATGAGGTTCGGTAGTAACTTGATCAGAAGTTTCATGATCATCATCATTAGCTTCCTCACTAATTGGTGTAGGAATCACTGGAACTGATTTCTGTGATGAACTACTTTCCAATTAGGGAGAAGGTACAATTACCTCATCAATTTCTACTTTCCTCCCACTCACTTCTTTCGAGAGAAACTCCTTCTCTAGAAAGGATCCATTCTTAGCAACGAATATCTTGCCTTCAGATCTGTGATAAAAGGTGTACCCAACAGTCTCCTTTGGGTATCGGTATCCTATGAAGACACATTTCTCCGATTTGGGTTCGAGCTTATCAGGTTGAAGCTTTTTCACATAAGCATAGTAGCCCCAAACTTTAAGAAACGACAATTTGGATTTCTTGCCAAACCATAGTTCATATGGTGTCATCTCAACGGATTTAGATGGTTCCCTATTTAATGTGAATACAGCCGTCTCTAAAGCATAATCTCAAAACAATAGCAGTAAATCAGTAAGAGACATCATAGATCGCACCATATCTAATAAAGTGCGGTTACGACATTCGGGCACACCATTACGCTGTGGTGTTCCAGGTGGCGTGAGTTGCGAAACTATTCCGCATTGTTTCAAATGAAGACCAAACTCATAACTCAAATATTCACCTCCACGATCATATCGTAGAAACTTAATTTTCTTGTTATGATGATTTTCCACTGCACTCTAAAATTCTTTGAACTGTTCAAATGTTTCAGACTTATGTTTCATCAAGTAGATATACCCATATCTACTCAAATCATCTGTGAAGGTCAGAAAATAACGATACCCGCCGCGAGCCTCAACACTCATCGGACCGCATACATGAGTGTGTATTATTTCCAATAAGTATGTTGCTTGCTCCATTGTTCCAGGGAACGGAGTTTTAGTCATATTGCCCATAAGGCACGGTTCGCAAGTATCAAATGATTCATAATCAAGTGATTCCAAAAGTCCATCTTTACGGAGTTTCTTCATGCGCTTTACACCGATATGACCCAGATGAAAGTGCCACAAATAAGTTGCACTATCATTATTAAACTTGTATCTTTTGGCTTCAATACTATGAATATGTGTATCACCACTATTGAGATTCAAAAAAAATAGACCACTCATCAAGGGTGCACGACCATAAAAGATATTACTCATATAAATAGAACAACCATTATTCTCTGATTTAAATGAATAACCATATCGCATCAAACAAGATCCAGATATAATGTTCATGCTTAACGCTGGTACTAAATAACAATTATTCAGGTCTAATACTAATCCCGAAGGTAGATGTAGAGGTAGCGTGCCGACGGCGATCACATCGACTTTGGAACCATTTCCCATGTGCATCGTCACCTCGTCCTTAGCGAATCTTCGTTTAATCTGTAGCCCCTGTTTCAAGTTGCAAATATGAGCAACAAAACCAGTATCAAATACCCAGGTGCTACTATGAGCATTAGTAAGGTACACATCAATAACATGTATATCAAATATACCTTTCACTTTGCGATCCTTATTATCCGCCAAATGCTTGGGGCAGTTCCGCTTCTAGTGATTAGTCCCTTTGTAGTAGAAGCACTCAGTCTCAGGCTTAGGTCCAAACTTGGGCTTCTTCACTTGAGCAGCAACTTGTTTGCTGTTCTTCTTGAAGTTACCCTTCTTCCCTTTACCCTTCTTCTTGAAACTAGTGGTCTTGTTAACCATCAACACTTGATGCTCCTTCTTGATTTGTAGCTCCACAGCCTTTAGCATTGCGAAGAGCTCATGAATTGTCTTATCCATCCCTTGCATATTATAGTTCATCATGAAGCTTTTGTAGCTTGGTGGCAGTGATTGAAGAACTCTGTCAATGACATTATCATCAGGAATATTAACTCCCAGTTGAGTCAAGTGGTTGTGGTACCCAGACATTATGAGTATATGTTCACTGACAGAACTATTATCCTCCATCTTGTAGATGTAGAACTTATTGGAGACTCCATATCTCTCAATCCGGGCATTTGCTTGAAATATTAACTTCAACTCTTGGAACATCTCATATGCTCCATGACGTTCAAAACGTCATTGAAGTCCCAGTTCTAAGCCGTAAAGCATGGCACACTGAACTATCGAGTAGTCATCAGCTTTGCTCTGCCAGATGTTCATAACATCTGGTGTTGCTCCTGCAGCGGGCTTTGCACCTAGCGGTGCTTCCAGGACATAATTCTTCTCTGCAGCAATGAGGATAATCCTCAAGTTACGGACCCAGTCCGTGTAGTTGCTACCATTATCTTTCAACTTAGCTTTCTCTAGGAACGCATTAAAATTCAACGGAACAACGGCACGGGCCATTTATCTACAACAACATAGACATACTATCAGGTACTAAGTCCATGATCAGTTAAAGTTCAATTAATCATATTACTTAAGAACTCCCACTTAGATAGACATACCTCTAGTCATCTAAATTATCACGTGATCCATATCATCTAAACCATGTCCGATCATCATGTGAGATGGTGAAGTTTTCAATGGTGAACATCACTATGTTGATCATATCTACTATATGATTCACGCTAGACCTTTTGGTCTCAATGTTCCGAGGCCATATCCATATCGTCAAGTTTAACCTGAGTATTCCGCTTGTGCAAAACTGGCTTGCACCCATTGTATGTGAACGTAGAGCTTATCACACCTGATCATCACGTGGTGTCTCGGCATGACGAACTGTAGCAATGGTGCATACTCAGGGAGAACACTTATACCTTGAAATTTAGTGAGAGATCATCTTATAATGCTACCGTTGTACTAAGAAAAATAAGATGCATAAATGATAAACATCACATGCAATCAAAATAAGTGATATGATATGGCCATCATCATCTTGTGCCTTTGATCTCCATCTCCAAAGCACCGTCATGATCACCATCGTCACCGGCTTGACACTTTGATCTCCATCGTAGCATCGTTGTCGTCTCGCCAACTATTGCTTCTATGACTATCCCTACCGCTTAGTGATAAAGTAAAGCAATGACATGGCGATTGCATTTCATACAATAAAGCGACAACCATATGGCTCCTGCCAGTTGTCGATAACTGTTGCAAAACATGATCATCTCAAACAACAATTTATATCTCAACACGTCTTGACCATATCACATCACAACAAGCCCTGCAAAAACAAGTTAGACGTCCTCTACTTTGTTGTTGCAAGTTTTACGTGGCTGCTATGGGATTATAGCAAGAGCCGTTCTTAGCTACACATCAAAACCACAATGTTTTTCGTCAAGTGTGTTCTTTTAACGTTCAACAAGGACTGGGCGCAGTCAAACTCGATCAACTAAAGTTGGAGAAACACACACCCAGTAGCCACCTATGTGCGAAGCACGTCGGCAGAACTAGTCTCATGAATGCGGTCATGTAATGTCAGTCCGGGCTGCTTCATCCAACCATACCGCCGAATCAAAGTAAGACATTGCTGGTAAGCAGTATGACTATTATCGCCCACAACTCTTTGTGTTCAACTCGTGCATATAACATCTACGCATAGACCTGGCTCAGATGCCACTGTTGGGGAATGTAGTATTTCAAAAAAAATCCTGCGATCACGCAAGATCTATCTAGGAGAAGCATAGCAATGAGAGGGGAGAGTGTGTCCACGTACCCTCGTAGACTGAAAGCGGAAGCGTTTAGTAACGTGATTGATGTAGTCGAATGTCTTAGCGATCCAACCGATCCTAGCACCGAACGTACGGCACCTCCGTGTTCAGCACATGTTTAGCTCGATGACGTCCCTCGATATCTTGATCCAGTTGAGGACGAGGGAGAGTTCCGTCAGCACGACGGCGTGACGACGGTGAGGATGAAGTTACCGATGTAGAGCTTCACCTAAGCACTACGACGATATGACCAAGGTGTGTAACTGTGGAGGGGGGCACCGCGCACGGCTAAGTGAAGACTTGGTGTGCCTTTGGGGTGCCCCCTCCCACGTATATAAAGAGGGGAGGAGAGGTGGCCGGCCCAAGGGGGCGCGCACCATAGGGAGTCCAACTAGGATTCCTAATCCTAGTTGGAATCCCCTTCCTTTCCAAGAGAGGGAGAGAGAGGGAAGGAGGAGAGGGGAGAAGGAAAGAGGGGGCGCCGCCCCCCCTCCCTAGTCCAATTCGGACTGGCCATGGGGGGCACGGCCTCCCTTGTGGCCCTTCTCTCCTTTCCACTAAGGTCCATGAACTTCCCGGGGGAGGGGTTTCGGTAACCCCTGGTACTCCGAAACTTATCTGAAACGATCCGAACCATTCCGGTGTATGGATGTAACCTTACAATATATGAATCTTTGCCTCTTGGCCATTTCTAGACTCCTCGTCATGTCCGTGATCTCATCTGGCACTCCGGAAAATCTTCGGTCATCAAATCACATAACTCATAATACAAATTGTCATTGAACGTTAAGCGTGCGGACCCTGCGGGTTCGAGAACTATGTAGACATGACCGAGACACATCTCCGGTCAATAACCAATAGCGGAACCTGGATGCTTATATTGGCTCCTACATATTCTACGAAGATCTTTATCGGTCAAAACCGCATAACAACATACATTGTTCCCTTTATCATCGGTATGTTACTTGCCCGAGATTCGATCGTAGGTATCATCATACCTAGTTCAATCTCGACACCGGCAAGTCTCTTTACTCATTCCATAATGCATCATCCCGTGGCTAACTCATTAGACACATTGCTTGCAAGGCTCATAGTGATGTGCATTACCGAGAGGGCCCAGAGATACCTCTCCGATACACGGAGTGACAAATCCTAATCTCGATCTATGTGAACTCAACAAACACCACCGGAGACACCTGTAGAGCATCTTTATAATCACCCAGTTACGTTGTGATGTTTGATAGCACACAATGTTGGGGATATTACTACTGGACATAAACTGGCCAGGAGAGTCCGGGTTATCCCCATGATGATCACCTTATTTGAAGCCCATGAAGATATGAATAATGGCGCTTCATGAAGGCCCAAGGCCCAAAGGCGGGTTAAAGCCTTTAGATATAAACCGACATTGATGTATGCTTGTATGATAAGATAGGAGTAGAGACCGAGCTGGACACGTTTATGATCTGGCCTCGGGACTCTGTAAACCGGCGGGCGTCAGCCTATGTATATAAAGGGATGACTCGACGGCGGTTTAGGGACAACACACAACAACTCGAGAGCCAGGGAAAGCGGATTCACTCCCTGGTCATCAAAACCCTAGCAATTCCATCACAACTAGAGTAGGCTTTTACCTTCATCGTAAGGGGCTGAACCAGTATAAACTCTCGCGTCCTTTGTCCACTTTAAACCCCTTTAAGCTAACCCGTCGTGATGGCTCCATGACTAAGTCCTTTCACGAGGACATCTGCCGTGACAAAACCGTGACACACAAGGTGTTCCTCCGGTATTCGGGAGTTGCATAATCTCATAGTCAGAGGAACATGTATAAGTCATGAAGAAAGCAATAGCAATAAAACTAAACGATCATTATGCTAAGCTAATGGATGGGTCTTGTCCATCACATCATTCTCTAATGATGTGATCTTGTTCATCAAATGACAACACATGTCTATGGCTAGGAAACATAACCATCTTTGATTAACGAGCTAGTCAAGTAGAGGCATACTAGGGACACTCTGTTTGTCTATGTA
The DNA here is from genome assembly GCF_003073215.2 of Triticum urartu. Classification (NCBI taxonomy): domain Eukaryota; kingdom Viridiplantae; phylum Streptophyta; class Magnoliopsida; order Poales; family Poaceae; genus Triticum; species Triticum urartu. The sequence goes on from NC_053026.1 coordinate 471,066,859, forward strand.
TTCACACATGTACTAAGTTTCAGGTTAATACAATTCTAGCGTGTATAATAAACATTTATCATGATATAAGGAAATATAAATAACAACTTTATTATTGCCTCTAGGGCATATTTCCTTCAAGGTATTGTTGTGAACTCATTCTAAATTTATATTGGTGTTATATATAATGTATTCCAACTTCTCCATGGTTCATACCCTCCGATACTACCAATTCATCAAATAAGCAAACAACACAATGAAAATAGAATCTGTCAAAAACAGAACATACTGTAGTAATCTCAAAAAAACTCGTATACTTCTGTAACTCCAAAAATTCTGACAAATTAGGACAGTCTGGGTAATTTGTAAATCAATCTTGTGCAATATGAATCATGATTTTATCACGCTTATGTATTAAATTAAAATTATTTCACTAGGCACAAAAGTTTTTGTTTTTCAGCAAGATCAAATCAACTATCACCATAGACCATCCGAAAGGTCTTACTTGGCACTTTATTGAAAAAAAAGCTATAAGACGAGATTACTACAGTATCCTAATCATGTGAACACGCAAAAACAGTAGGGGTAAATGTTGGGTTCTCCCCAACAAGCGCTTTTCTTTAATGCCTTTCTAGCTAGGCATGATGATTTCAATGATGCTCACATAAAAGATAAGAATTGAAATATAATGGGAGCATCATGAAGCATATGACTAGCACATTTAAGTCTAACCCACTTCCTATGCATAGTGATTTTGTGAGCAAATAATTTTTGGGAGCAAGAATCAACTATCATAGGAAGGCAAAATAAAGAGAGGAAACTTGATACTATTGAGATATGTAAAAGCATAAGTTCCTCTCTAATAATAATTTTCAGTAGCATCATGAATGAATTCAACAATATAACTATCACATAAAGCATTCTTTTCATGATCCACAAACATAGAAGTTTTATTACTGTCCACATAAGCAAATTTATTCTCATGAATAGTAGTGGGAGAAAACTCACCAAAATAACTATCATGTGAGGCATAATCCAATTCAAAATTAAAATCATGATGAAAAGTTTCATGGTTATCATTATTCTTTATAGCATACATATCATCACAATAATCATCATAGATAGCAACTTTGTTGTCATAATCAATTGAAACCTCTTCCAGAATAGCGGATTCATCACTAAATAAAGTCATGGCCTCTCCAAATCCACTTTAATCAACATAATCATCATAAATAGGAGGCATGCTATCATCATAATAAATTTTCTCATCAAAACATAGGGGACAAAAAATATCATCTTCACCAAACATATCATCCCCGAGCTTATGGCTTTGCACATCATTAGTATCATGGATATTCAAAGAATTCATACTAACAACATTGGAATCATGCTCATTATTCAAAGATTTTATGCCAAACATTTTATTGAAGAAATTTTATTGAATTCTTCTTCTATCAATTGAGCATGATTTTACTTTCCATCATTTTCATGAAAGACATTAAAAAGATGATGCATATATATGAGGCAACCTAAATTCCATTTTTTTGTATTTTTCTTTTATAGACTAAAATAGTGATAAGACAAGAAACTAAAAGATTCAATTGCAAGATCTAAAGATATACCTTCAAGCACTCACCTCCCCGGCAATGGCACCAGAAAAGAACTTTATGTCTACTACGCAACCTTCTTCTTGTACACTCGTGGTGGGCCTCCAAGCGCAGAGTTCTGTAGGACAGTAGCAAATTTCCCTCAAGTGGATGACCTAAGGTTTATCAATCTGTGGGAGGCGTAGGATGAAGATGGTCTCTCTCAAACAACCCTACAACCAAATAACAAATAGTCTCTTGTGTACCCAACACACCCAATACAATGGTAAATTGTATAGGTGCACCATTTCGGTGAAGAGATGGTGATACAAGTGTAATATGGATGGTAGACATAGGTTTTTGTAATCTGAAAATATAAAAACAGCAAGGTAACTAGTAGTCAAAGTGAGCAAAAAACGGTATTGCAATGCTTGAAAACAAGGCCTAGGGTTCATAGTTTCACTAGTGCAAAGTTTCTCAACAATGATAACATAATTGGATCGTATAACAATCCCTCAACGTGCAACAAAGAGTCACTCCAAAGTTCCTATCGTGGAGAACATACGATGAAATTGCTTGTAGGGTACGAAACCACCTAAAAGTGATTCTTTCCGATCAATCCATTAAGCTATTCCTATAAGTGTCACAAACAGCCCTAGAGTTCGTAGTAAAATAACACCATGCGATACACATCAATCATCCCTAATGTCACCTAGATACTCCAATGTCATCACAAGTATCCGTGGGTCAATTATACGATATGTATCAAACAACTTCAGATTCATAATATTCAATCCAACGCAAAGAACCTCAAAGAGTGCCCCAAGATTCCTATCAAAGAAACAAGGAAGAAAACATGCATCAACCCCAATGCATAGATTACCCGAATGTCACCTCAGGAATCCGTGAGTTGAGTGCCAAAATATGCATCGGGTGAATCAATAGAACACCCCATTGTCACCATGGGTATCCCACGCAAGACATACATCAAGTGTTCTAAAATCCATAATAGTATTCAATCCGATAATAGTGAAACCTCAAAGGTAAAACTCAATTCATCACCAGAAGGTAGAGGGGCAGAAACACCATATGATTCAACTATAGTAACAAAGCTCATGGTACATCAAGATCGTGCCAAATTAAGAACACGAGAGAGAGAGAGAGAGAGATCAAACACATAGCTAATGGTACATACCCTCAGCCCTGAGGGTGAACCGCTCCCTCCTTGTCACGGAGACCACCGTAATGATGAAGATGGCCACCGGTGATGGTTTCCCTCTCCGGCAGGGTGCGAGAACGGGCTCCCGACTGGTTTTTCATGGCTACAGAGGCTTTCGGCGGTGGAACTTCCGATCTAGGTTTATTTCTGGGGGTTTCGTGATTTATAGGAATTTTTTGAGTCGGTCTCACGTCAGGGGGGTTCCCGAGGGACCCACAAGCCAGGGGCGCGCCCTCCACCCTTGTGGTTGCATCGGGACTCCTTTGTTCCATCTCCAATGCCCCGTGGGTCTCTTCTGGTCCATAAAAAATCATCGTAAAGTTTCAGCTTGTTTGGACTCCGTTTGATATTCCTTTTCTGGAAACTCAAAAACAAGGAAAAAATAGAAACTGACACTGGGCTCTAGGTTAATAGGTTAGTCCCAAAAATAATATAAAATAGCATATTAATGCATATAAAACATCCAAAACAGATAATATAAAAGCATGGAACAATCAAAAATTATAGATACGTGCATATAGATAGGTATGGTGGACTCATCTGGAATAACTTGGTTTTCAGGATTTTTGATGCACAAGCAGTATTCCCGCTTATTACATGCGAAGGCTAGAAAATAGGTTGAGAAGTGGCCAGCTAGAGAGCGAAAACGGTCATGAACATGCATTATGCATAAGTAACATTGGATACTAGCATGAGTAGGTGATACGTCTCCAACGTATCTATAATTTGTTATTGTTCCATGCTATTATATTATCTGTTTTGGATGTTTAATGGGCTTTATTAGGCACTTTAACATTATTTTTGGGACTAACCTATTAACCGAAGGCCCGGTGCAAATTTCTGTTTTTTGCCTATTTCAGTGTTTCGCAGAAAAGGAATATCAAACGGAATCCAAACGGAATGAAACCTTCGGGAGGATCCTTTTTGGAACAAACGCAATCCAGGAGACTTGGAGTGGAGGTCAAGAAAGCCACAAGGCGGTCACGAGGTAGGGCGGCACGCCCCCAGCCTCGTGGACCCCTTGTAGCTCCACCGACCTACTTCTTTCGCCTATATATACTATTATACCCTGAAAACATCCAAGAGAGCCACGAAACCACTTTTCCACTGCCACAACCTTCTGTACCCAAGAGATCCCATCTGGGGACCTTTTCTGGCGATCTATCGGAGGGGGGTTCGATCACGGAGGGCTTCTACATCAACACCATAGCCTCTCTGATGTTGTGTGAATAGTTTACCACAGACCTTCGGGTCCATAGTTATTAGCTAGATGGCTTATTCTCTCTCTTTGGTTCTCAATACAAAGTTCTCCTCGATGTTCTAGGAGATCTATTCGATGTAAAACTTTTTGCGGTGTGTTTGTCGAGATCCAATGAATTGTGGGTTTATGATCAAGTTTATCTATGAACAATATTTGATTCTTCTCTGAATTATTATATGCATGATTTGATATCTTTGCAAGTCTCCTTGAATTATCAGTTTGGTTTGGCCTACTAGATTGATCTTTCTTGCAATGGGAGAAGTGCTTAGCTTTGGGTTCAATCTTGCGGTGCTCGATCCCAGTGACAGAAAGGGAACCGACACGTATTGTATTGTTGCCATCGAGGATAAAAAATATGGGGTTTATATCATATTGCTTGAGTTTATCCCTCTACATCATGTCATCTTGCTTAATGCGTTACTCTGTTCTTATGAACTTAATACTCTAGATGCATGTTGGATAGTGGTTGATGTGTGGAGTAATAGTAGTAGATGCAGAATCATTTCGGTCTACTTGACATGGGCGTGATGCCTATGTTTATGATTATGCCTAGATATTCTCATAACTATGCGCCTTTCTATCAATTGCTCAGTAGTAATTTGTTCACCCACTTTAATATATGCTATCTTGAGAGAAGCCACTAGTGAAACCTATGGCCCCTGGGTCTACTTTACATCATATAAGTTTCCAATCTACAATTCTAGTTTACTATTTATTTTGCAATCTTTACTTTCCAATCTATACAAAAATACCAAAAATATTTATCTTATTATCTTTATCAGATATCACTTTTGCAAGTGGCCGTGAAGGGATTGACAACCCCTTTATCGCGTTGGTTGCAAGGTTCTTATTTGTTTGTGCAGGTACTAGGCGATTTGCGTGTAGTCTCCTACTAGATTGATACCTTGGTTCTCAAAAACTAAGGGAAATACTTACGCTACTTTGCTGCATCACCCTTTCCTCGTCAAGGGAAAACCAACGCATGCTTAAGAGGTAGCAAGAAGGATTTTTGGCGCCGTTGCCGGGGAGATCTACGCTCAAGTCAAGACATACCAAGTACCCATCACAAACTCTTATCCCTCGCATTACATTACTTGCCATTTGCCTCTCATTTTCCTCTCCCCCACTTCACCTTTGTCATTTTTTTCGCCCTTTTTCCGTTCGTCTCTTTTTGCTTGCCTCTTGTTTGCTTGTGTGTTGGATTGATTGTTTGTCATGATGGCTCAAGATAATACCAAATTATGTGACTTTTCCAATACCAACAATAATGATTTTATTAGCACTCCGATTGCTCCTACTACCGATGCTGAATATTGTGAAATCAATACCGCTTTGTTGAATCTTGTTACGAAAGATCAATTTTCTGGCCTTCCTAGTGAAGATACCGCTACCCATCTAAACAGCTTCGTTGATTTGTGTGATATGCAAAAGAAGAAAGATGTGAATAATAATATTGTTAAATTGAAGCTATTTCCATTTTCGCTTAGAGATCGTGCTAAAACTTGGTTCTCTTCATTGCCTAAAATTAGTACTGATTCATGGAATAAGTGCAAAGATGCTTTTATCTCTAAGTATTTTCCTCCCGCTAAGATCATCTCTCTTAGAAACGATATTATGAATTTTAAGCAACTTGAGCATGAGCATGTTGCACAAGCTTGGGAGAGGATGAAATTAATGATACGTAATTGCCCTACACATGGTTTGAATTTATGGATGATTATACAAAAAATTTATGCTGGATTGAATTTTGCTTCTAGAAATCTTTTAGATTCGGCCTCGGGAGGCACTTTTATGGAAATCACTTTAGGAGAATCCACTAAACTCCTAGACAATATTATGGTTAATTATTCTCAATGGCACACTGAAAGATCCACTAGTAAAAAAGTTCATGCTATTGAAGAGATTAATGTTTTGAGTGGAAAGATGGATGAACTTATGAAATTGTTTGCTAATAAGAGTGTTTCTTCTTATCCTAATGATATTCCTTTATCCACTTTGATTGAGAACAATAATGAATCTATGGATGTGAATTTTGTTGGTAGGAACAATTTTGGTAACAACGCGTATAGAGGAAATTTTAATTCTAGGACGTTCCCTAGTAATTCCTCTAACAATTATGGTAATTCCTACAACAACTCTTATGGAAATTTTAATAATATTCCCTCTGATTTTGAGACTAGTGTTAAAGAATTTATGAATTCGCAAAAGAATTTCAATGCTTTGCTTGAAGAAAAAGTGCTTAAGATTGATGAGTTGGCTAGGAACATGGATAGAATTTCTCTTGATGTTGATTCTTTGAAACTTAGATCTATTCCACCCAAGCATGATATCAATGAGTCTCTCAAATCCATGAGAATTTCCATTGATGAGTGCAAAGAAAGAACCGCTAGGATGCGTGCTAAAAAAGATTGCTTTTTGAAAACGTGTTCTTCTAGTTTTCATGATAATATTGATGAAGATCTAAAAGTGATTGGTGTGTCTCCTATTAATTCTTTTTTTGCCAATATGAATCTTGATAAAGATGAGACTGGAGATGAGTCAACTTTAGTTAGAAGGTGTCCCAATGATTCAGAGTTTTTAGATCTTGATGCAAAAATTGGTAAAAGTGGGATTGATGAGGTCAAAACTTTACATAGCAATAAACCCACTATTTTGGATTTAAAGAAATTTAATTATGATAATTTATTTTTAATAGATTGTATTTCCTTGTTGCAATCCGTGTTAAATTCTCCTCATGCTTATGATCAAAACAAAGCTTTAACTAAACATATCGTTGATGCCTTAATGCAATCCCATGAAGAAAAGCTTGAATTAGAAGTTTCTATCCCTAGAAAACTTTATGATGAGTGGGAACCTACTATTAAAACTAAGATTAAAGATCATGAATGTTATGCTTTATGTGATTTGGGTGCTAGTGTTTCCACGATTCCAAAAACTTTGTGTGATGTGTTCGGTTTCCGTGAATTTGATGATTGTTCTTTAAATTTGCATCTTGTCGATTCCACCATTAAGAAACCTATGGGAAGGATTAATGATGTTCTTATTGTTGCAAATAGGAATTATTTGCCTGTAGATTTCATTGTTCTTGATATAGATTGCAATCCTACATGTCCTATTATTCTTGGTAGACCTTTCCTTAGAACGATTGGTGCAATTATTGACATGAAAGAAGGAAATTTTAGATTCCAATTTCCATTAAGGAAAGGCATGGAACACTTTCCTAGAAAGAAAATTAAATTGCCTTATGAATCAATTATGAGAACCACATATGGATTGCATACCAAAGATGACAATACCTAGATCTATTATTGTTTTTATGCCTAGCTAGGGGCGTTAAACGCTTGTTGGGAGGCAACCCAATTTTATTTTTGTTCCTTGCTTTTTGTTCCTGTTTAGTAATAAATAATTCATATATCATATGTTATTATTGTTTTTTATGTTTTAATTAGTGTTTGTGCCAAGTAAAGCCTTTAGGATCTTCTTGGATGATTGTTATTTGATCTTGCTGAAAAAAACAGAAACTTTACGCTCACGAGAATAATTTTAGTTTTTTACCGGAGAGCGATAAAATACCAATTCCAATTGAACTAGATCAATATAAAAATTATTTAGGACATCCTAATTTCTCAGGATTTTTGGAGTTACAGAAGTATTCGAAACCTATAGATTACTATAGACTGTTCGTTTTTGACAGATTCTGTTTTTCGTGTGTTGTTTGCTTATTTTGATGAATCTATGGCTAGTATCGGGGGGTATGAACCATAGAGAAGTTGGAATAAATTAGGTTTAACATCAATATAAATAAATAATTAGTTCATTACAGTACCTTAAAGTGGTGGTTTGTTTTCTTATACTAACGGAGCTCATGAGATTTTATGTTGAGTTTTGTGTTGTGAAGTTTTCAAGTTTTTGGGTAAAGATTTGATGGATTTTGGAACAAGGAGTGTCAAGAGACTAAGTTTGGGGATTCCCAAGGCACCCCAAGGTAAAATTCAAGGACAACCAAAAGCCTAAGCTTGGGGATGCCATGCCCCAGAAGGCATCCCCTCTTTCGTCTTCGTCTATCGGTAACTTTACTTGAGGCTATATTTTTATTCACCACATGATATGTGTTTTTCTTGGAGCGTCTTGTATGATTTGAGTCTTTGCTTTTTAGTTTACCACAATCATCCTTGATGTACACACCTTTTGGAGAGACACACATGAATCGAAATTTATTAGAATACTCTATGTGCTTCACTTATATCTTTTGAGCTAGATAATTTTGGTCTAGTGCTTCACTTATATCTTTTTAGAGCACGGTGGTGATTTTATTTAATAGAAATTATTGATCTCTCATGCTTCACTTATATTATTTTGAGAGTCTTTTAGAACATCATGGTAATTTTCTTTGGCTAAGAAATTAGTCCTAATATGATAGGCATCCAACATGGGTATAATAAAAACTTTCATATAAAGTGCATTGAATACTATGAGAAATTTGATACTTGATGATTGTTTTGAGATATGAAGATGGTGATATTAGAGTCATGCTAGTTGAGTAGTTGTGAATTTGAGAGATACTTGTGTTAAAGTTTGTGATTCCCGTAGCATGCACGTGTGGTGTACCGTTATGTGATGAAGTCGGAGCATGATTTATTTTTTGATTGTCTTCCTTATGAGTGGCGGTCGGGGACGAGCGGTGGTCTTTTCCTACCAATCTATCCCCCTAGGAGCATGCGCGTAATACTTTGTTTCAATAAATAATAGATTTTTGCAATAAGTATCTGAGCTCTTTATGACTAATGTTGAGTCCATGGATTATACACACTCTCACCCTTCCACCATTGCTAGCCTCTCTAGTACCGCGCAACTTTCGCCGGTACCATAAACCCACCATTTACCTTCCTCAAAAAAGCCACCATACCTACCTATTATGGCATTTCCATAGCCATTCCGAGGTATATTGCCATGCAACTTTCCCCCGTTTCGTTTATCATGACACGCTCCATCATTGTCATATTGCTTTGCATGATCATGTAGTTGACATCATATTTGTGGCAAAGCCACCATTCATAATTTTTCATACATGTCACTCTTGATTCATTGCACATCCCGGTACACCACTAGAGGCATTCACATAGAGTCATATTTTGTTCTAAGTATTGAGTTGTAATTCTTGAGTTGTAAGTAAATAAAAGTGTGAAGATCATCATTATTAGAGCATTGTCCCAGTGAGGAAAGGATGATGGAGGCTATGATTCCCCCACAAGTCGGGATGATACTCCGGATGAAAAATAAAGAAAGAAAAAAAAGAGGCCATAAAAATAGGAGAAGAAAAGGCCCAAATAAGAAATGAGAGAAAAAGAGAGAAGGGGTAATGCTACTATCCTTTTTCCACACTTGTGCTTCAAAGTAGCACCATGATCTTCATGATAGAGAGTCTCTTTTGTTGTCACTTTCATATACTAGTGGGAATTTTTCATTATAGAACTTGGCTTGTATATTCCAATGATGGGCTTCCTCAAAATGCCCTGGGTCTTCGGGAGCAAACAAATTGGATGCACACCCACTTAGTTTCTTTTGTTGAGCTTCCATACATTTATAGCTCTAGTGCATCCGTTGCATGGCAATCCCTACTCACTCACATTAATATCTATCGATGGGCATCTCCATAGCCCGTTGATATGCCTAGTTGATGTGAGACTATCTTCTCCTTTTTGTCTTCTCCACAACCACCATTCTATTCCACCTATAGTGCTATATCCATGGCTCATGCTCATGTATTGCGTGAAGATTGAAAAAGTTTGAGAACACCAAAAGTATGAAACAATTGCTTGGCTTGTCATCGGGGTTGTGGATGATTTAAAATATTGTGTGTGATGAAGATGGAGCATAGCCAGACTATATGATTTTGTAGGGATAGCTTTCTTTGGCCATGTTATATTGAGAAGACATAATTGCTTCGTTAGTATGCTTGAAGTATTATTGTTTTTATGTCAATATTAAACTTTTTTCTTGAATCTTTCGGATCTGAATATTCATGCCACAATAAATAAAATTACATTGAAAATTATGTTAGGTAGCATTCCACATCAAAAATTCTGTTTTTATAATTTACCTACTTGAGGATAAGCATGAATTAAGCTTGGGGATGCTTGATACGTCTCCAACGTATCTATTATTTTTTATTGTTCCATGCTATTATATTATCTGTTTTGGATGTTTAATGGGCTTTATTATGAACTTTTATATTATTTTTGGGACTAACCTATTAACCGAAGGCCCAGTGCAAATTGTTTTTTTTTGCCTATTTCAGTGCTTCGTAGAAAAGGAATATCAAACGGAATCCAAATGGAATGAAACCTTCACGAGGATCTTTTTTTGGAACAAACGCAATCCAGGAGACTTGGAGTGAGGTCAAGAAAGCCACGAGGCGGCCACGAGGTAGGGCGGCGCGCCCAGGGGGCAGGTGCGCCCCCACCCTCATGGGCCCCTCATAGCTCCACCGACCTACTTCTTTCGCCTATATCTACTCTTATACCCTGAAAACATCCAGGAGAGCCAAGAACCCACTTTTCCACCACCGCAACCTTCTGTACCCGTGAGATCCCATCTGGGGACCTTTTCCGGCGATCTGACGGAGGGGGGTTCGATCACGGAGGGCTTCTACATCAACACCATAGCCTCTCCGATGATGTGTGAGTAGTTTACCACAGACCTTCGGGTCCATAGTTATTAGCTCGATGGCTTCTTCTCTCTCTTTGGTTCTCAATACAAAGTTCTCCTCGATGTTCTTGGAGATCTATTCGATGTAATACTTTTTGCGGTGTGTTTGCCGAGATCCAATGAATGGTGGGTTTATGATCAAGTTTATCTATGAGCAATATTTGATTCTTCTCTGAATTCTTATATGCATGATTTGATATCTTTGCAAGTCTCTTCGAATTATCAGTTTGGTTTGGCCTACTAGATTGATCTTTCTTGCAATGGGAGAAGTGCTTAGCTTTGGGTTCAATCTTGCGGTGCTCGATCCCAGTGACTGAAAGGGAACCGACACGTATTGTATTGTTTCCATCGAGGATAAAAAGATGGGGTTTATATCATATTGCTTGAGTTTATCCCTCTACATCATGTCATCTTGCTTAATGCGTTACTCTGTTCTTATGAACTTAATACTCTAGATGCATGCTGGATAGCGGTCGATGTGTGGAGTAATAGTAGTAGATGCAGAATCGTTTCGGTCTACTTGACACGGACGTGATGCCTATGTTTATGATCATGCCTAGATATTCTCATAACTATGCACCTTTCTATCAATTGCTCGGCGGTATTTGTTCACCCATCGTAATATATGCTATCTTGAGAGAAGCCACTAGTGAAACCTATGGCCCCCCGGTCTACTTTACATCATATAAGTTTCCAATCTACAATTCTAGTTTACCATTTATTTTGCAATCTTTACTTTCCAATCTATAAAAAATACCAAAAATATTTATCTTATTATCTTTAACAGATCTCACTTTTGCAAGTGGCCGTGAAGGGATTGACAACCCCTTCATCGCGTTGGTTGCAAGGTTCTTATTTGTTTGTGCAGGTACTAGGCGATTTGCATGTAGTCTCCTACTGGATTTATACATTGGTTCTCAAAAACTGAGGGAAATACTTACGCTACTTTGCTTCATCACCCTTTCCTCTTCAAGGGAAACCAACGCATGCTCAAGAGGTAGCAGTAGGATATGAACAGCATGAACATAAATATCAGAGAGGCTATGTTGGTTTTGATTCAACTACATGCATGAACATGTGCCAAGTCAAGCCACTCAAACATTCATAGGAGGATACCATATCATTATACTACATCACAATCATTTTAACGCAATGTTGACATCCAAGATAAATCATTATCCACTCATAGCTACTTAAGCATGGCATGAGAAACAATAATATCTAATTGTCATTGCAAACATGTTTGATCATAATAGGCTGAATCATGGATACTAGGTTAAACATATTTACAAAAACAGAATAAGTTGAGTTCATACCCGTTTCTCCCTGCCACAGCCAATTCATCAAATATCATCATTATTGCCTTTCACTTGCACGATTGAATGATATAAAAATGATAATAGTGCAAGAGTGTTGTGGACTAAGCTGGAATCTGCAAACATTTTATTCAAAAGGAGAAGACAAAGTAATATGGGCCCTTTGTTAGATCAACAATAATGCATAAGAGAGCTACTCAACATTTTCATCATGGTCTTGTCCTCGGTATGACTCAATAAACGGAAAAAAATTAGAGAAACACACTGAAATATTTTTGGAGTTATTGGTTTTTCTAGAAGAAATAGATTAAAGAAAAAAACAAAAGCGGGAAAAGCTATTTACACGGGGAAGCTTCCAACAAGCAAAAGAAGAACAAGGAAATCTTCTTGGGTTTTCTTTTTAATACTACAACTAATTAAACTAGAAAGAAAAACCAAAAAAACAGGAAATAGTTTTGGATTTTCTCAAAGTTTTTCAAACACACAAGAAGGAAGCGAGGAAATAAATCTAGCATGGATAGTACAATGAAAAAGTGTTGACACCGGCAACTGGAATGAAAATGTGTGAACATGAATGTAATGTCGGTGGAAATACGTACTCCCCCAAGCTTAGGCTTTTGGCCTAACTTGGTAATCACCATCAGTAGCCTACATAGTGGTCGGAGTGGTAGCTCGTGGAGGCTCTGGGTGCAGACGCCTTAGCCCGTCGCGCGGCCACAACCGCTGTGTTATGTGCTCGGGCCTCGCTCTCAAGAACACAATATATTCCCTTGCTGTGAACATCAAAGAGAGTAGGTGCAGGCAAAAAGGTGTCCACAGCGGACCTTTTATTAAACAACAGGTTACAAGTAAAATCATGAGGTTCACCACTGAGGATCTTATGACATTTCATAGCATCAAATTCCAAGTACTGCGTGGGAAGGATGGGGTCATAAGGCCAAGGTGAAACACCCAGCTCTCTTGCTAAGTGTGCGGCATAAATTCCACCATGAAAATATCCACTACCAGCGTTGTGTTGCAACCTGCATGCAACAATTGCTCCAAGGTTAAAACTTTTGTCACCGGTGAGAGCGGTGCGTATGAGGCTCAAGTCTGGAGCACAAAGTGTACTACAATCTTGTTTGCCTACAATGCACTTTCCATTAAATAGTGCAAAGTATTGAATTGAGGGAAAATGAATGCTCTTTATTCTACCTTGCGTCACTCCTCTAGTCTCAACATAGCAAAGACTAGTCAAGAATATCTCAAACTCAGATATTGGTGGTTCGTCTAACGAACCCCAAAATGGAATTTTATAGTAGTTAGAAAATGTCTCTAAGGGTAGAGTGAAAGGATAGTCTTACCGTTTAAACTACACTCTAGACTCACGAGGATGGAATTTAAATTCTTTAGTAAATGATTCAGTGAGGCTGAGGTGTTGGTTGCACTTATCTGCAATGTAGGGACCGAGCTCGGCATTGTGAACATATTGCTCAAATTCTTCTTTAATGCCCACACGCACCATATAATCATTGCATGGCCATAATAACATGATTTGGTGGCGGTGTCTCATATGGAATTTTCACTTGGTTCAACATAAGACCGACGAACGAAGCTGCTACTAGAAGATGCCTCTGTGGACCTCCTCCTCGAAGAACTCCTCCCAAAGAGGTTCATCATATTTGCGTACAATTTTTTGAAAAAATTTGGGTCACAAAATCTTTATCAACAAAATTTCACAAGATTGATAGCAACTACTCATAGGGATGCATAGAGGCTGTATGAAGCATTCAAACTACTTAGAACTCTAAGAATTCAACATGCAAGCTCATCTAAAGCAGCACCAAGAGTAGCTAATTATTCAGGATGTAAACCACTAAAGTAAAAACTAACTGGACCAACGGAGGAGTCACATACCAAGCAACAATCCCCCGAAACAGTTTCGGAAACGGAGCTTCGAGCAAAGAAATCAAAATCCGTGGGTTAGAGAGAGAGAGAGAGCAATGGTGATTTTTTTTCTGGAGGTAGGTGATGACATGGGATGACTAGATAAGTGAGAGGGCCCACGTGGGGACCAAAACCCACTAGGGCGTGCCTAGGGTGCTGGCGCGCCCAGGTGGGTTGTGCCCACCAGGTGCACCCCTTTTGATGTTATTTGCAACAAAAATTTATAAATATTCAGAAAAAAAACATATTGAATTTTCAGAGCATTCTGAGAACTTTTATTTTTGGGTCATTTTTTATTGCACGGGAAATTCAAAAAACAGATAGAACATGGCATTTTATTTTAATTAACTAATAAAAACAGAAAACAAAAGGTAAGGACAGAAGGTAGTGCTTACTAAATTCATCAACTTCATACCTCTCAAAAATGATTCATTAATAAGGTTGATCAAGTCTTATTACAACCACTTTCGATTAGCATGAAACCGAAGAACTTTCGTAAAACACTAAGTTACCTCAAAGGGGATATGAATGTCCCCAACAATAAGCACTTCATATTTCTTTTTGACAATAGGTAGAGGTAGTTGAAAACTTCCAATGGTGATTGTCATAGATTTTTTCAATAACACTAATACCATTCACTTGGAATTGTTTCTTCGGAAAGTGCATCGTATGCTCATTACCATTGATATGAAAAGTGACCTTTCTTTTATTGCAATTAATAACAGCCCCTGCAGCATTCAAAAAGGGTCTACCAAGGATAATCGACATGTTGTCATCCTTGGGCATCTCAAGTATAACAAAGTCAGTTAAAATAGAAACGTTTGCAACAACAATGGGCACATCTTCACAAATACCGATAGGTATGGAAGTTGATTTGTCAGCCATTTGCAAAGATATTTCAGTAGGTGTGAGTTTATTCACATCAAGTCTTTTATATAAAGAGAAAGTCATAACACTAACACCAGCTCCTAGATCACATAAAGCAATTTTCACATAATTCCTTTTGATGGAGCAAGGTATAGTTGGTATTCCCGGATCTCCAAGTTTTTTAGGTACTCCATCCTTAAAAGTGTAATTAGCAAGCATGGTGGAGATTTCAGCCTACGGTATTTTTCGCTTGTTGGTGATGATGTCTTTCATGTACTTTGCATAAGGAGGAATTTTAAGATATATATCAATCAAGCGGGTACGCAAAAAGACTGGCCTAAGCATTTCAGCAAAGCGTTCAAATTCTTCATCATCTTTCTTCTTAGTTGACTTAGGTGGAAAATGCATAGGTTTTTGAACTCATGGTTCTCTTTCCTTACCATGTTTTCTAGCAACAAAGTCTCTTTTATCATACCTTTTATTTTTGGGTTGTGGGTTATCAAGATCAACAGCTAGTTCTATTTCAACATCATTGTCTGGTTCTTTATTATTTGTTTGAGTATCTTCATGAACCTCATCATTATCTTTTTCATTATCAGAAGGTGAGTGTTCATTACCAGATTGAGTTTGAGCATCAGAAATAGAAACATCATTAGTAGCATCAGCAGGTTTTTCTACTTCAGGTTCACTAGAGGCATGCAAAGTCCTATTATTTTTCTTCTTCTTTTTCGTTTTGGAAGGACTAGGTGCACCATTGTTAATTCTTTGATAGTCTTGTTCAATTCTCTTTGGGTGTCCCTCAGAATAAAGTGGTTCCTGAGTCATTTTACATCCTCTAGTTGCTACTCTAACAGCAAAGTCATTTATATTATTGTTCATTTCATCAAGTAATTCTGTTTTAGATTTAGCAACTTGTTAAAATTGAGTTTGAATCATAGAGGCATGCTTTCCTACACCTCTAACATCATTGGTAATTCTAAATAACAAGTCACTCAAGTGAGCAATCATATCAGAATTGTATTTCAGTTGTTTCATAACATTTGCATTGAAGTGATCTTGTTTTCTAATGTAATTATCAAACTCATAAAGGCATTGACTAGGATGCATATTATAAGGATTGTCATTGAATTTCATTAAAGAATTTACCTCTACCACCTTAGGCAGTGGTGGTGTATCTAGGCCATGTATTTCTTCAATAGGAGGTAAATTTTTGACATCCTCAGCTTTAATACTACCTCTGTCCCAAAATATAAGAACGTTTTTCACACTACACTAGTGTCAAAAACGTTCTTATATTATGGGATGGAGGGAGTACCTTTTTCCTTCATTGATTTCTTTGCCTCTTGCATATCTTCAGGACTAAGATATAAGATACCCCTCTTCTTCGGAGTAGGTTTAAGCGGTGGTTCGAGAAGAGTCCAATCATCATAATTTTTCAATATGTTATTCAATAGTTCTTCAGCTTGTTCAATAGTTCATTCCCTGAAAACACAACCAGCACAACTATCTAGGAAATGCCTAGAAGCATCGGTTAGTCCATTATAGAAGATACCAAGTACTTCATTTTTCTTAAGAGGATGATCAGGTAAAGAATTAAGCAATTGGAGAAGCCTCCCCCAAGCTTGTGGGAGACTCTCTTATTCAATTTGCACAAAGTTAAAATATTTCGTGTAAGGCAGCTTGTTTCTTATGGGCAGGAAAATATTTTTCAGAGAAGTAATAAATCATATCCTGGGGACTACGCACACAACCAAGAGCAAGAGTATTATACCAAGTATTAGCATCACCCTTTAATGAGAACGGAAATAAATTGAGAATGTAATAATAGTGAATCTTCTCATCATGAGCAAAAAGGGTGGCTATGTCATTTAACTTAGTAAGATGTGCCACAACAGTTTCGGTTTCATAACCATGGAAAGGATCAGATTCAACCAAAGTAATTAACTCTGGATCGACAGAGAATTCATAATCCTTATCATCAACAAAGATAGGTGAAGTAGCAAACTTAGGATCACATTTCATTCTATCATTCAAAGATTTTTCTTTCAGTTTGCATAATAATTTCTTCAGATCATCCCTATCATTGCAAGCAAAAAAGTCTCTAGTTGTCTCCTCATCCATAACATAACCTTCTGGTATCTTAGGCAATTCATATCTAGGACAACTAGATCTAATAGGTGTTTCAAGATTTTCAGTTTCAAGATCCTCATCAGTTTCAGCATTCTCAAAAGCTTTAGTTCTAGCAATTTTTTCATCAAGAAACTCACCTAGTGGCACATTATCATCAATCAAGGTACTAGCATCATCATGAGTAGCATCATCAATAACTTGCGACATATCATGATTAATAGCATGTGCTGGTGTTGCAAGTCTACTTATAACAGAAGGTGAATCAAGTGCAGAGCTAGATGGCAGTTCCTTACCCTCGTCTTGGAGGGAAAAATCTTAGTCTTAGCATCCTTCAGATTCTTCATAGTGATAATTTGATAATAATCCCAAGTGACTCAACAAATATAGTTATGCTCCCCAGCAACGGAGCTAGAAAAAGGTCTTGATAACCCACAAGCATAGGGGATCACAACAGTTTTCGAGGGTAGAGTATTAAACCAAAATTTATTGATTCGACACAAGGGGAGCCAAAGAATATTTGCAAGTATTAGCAGTTGAGTTGTCAATTCAACCACACCTGGAGATTAATTATCTACAGCAGAGTGATCAGTAGCAAAGTAGTATGATAGTTTTGATAGTAGTAGAAACATCAATAGTAACAGTAACAGTGGTAGTAATGATTTTGTAGCAAGTGCAACAGTAACGATAGCAGCAGTAACTTAGCAAGAACAATATAAGATAAATTCGTAGGCATTGGATCGGTGAATTCTTTGGATGCTATTCATCATATAACAGTCATAACCTAGGGCAATACGGCACTAGCTCCAGTTCATAAATATAATGTAGGCGTGTATTCCGTAAATAGTCATACGCGCTTATGGAAAGAACTTGCATGGCATCTTTTGTCCTACCCTCCCGTGCAGCGGGTCCTACTGGAAACTAAGGGATATTAAGGCCTCCTCTTAATAGAGAACCGGAACAAAGCATTAACACATAATGAATACATGAACTCCTCATACTACGGTCATCATCGGGAAGTGTCCCGACTTCTGTCACTCCGGGGTTGCCGGATCATAACACGTAGTAGGTGACTATAACTTGCAAGATCGGATCTAGAACATAGATATAATGATGATAACATAAACGGTTCAGATCTGAAATCATGGCACCCGGGCCCAAAGTGACAAGCATTAAGCACGGCAAAGTCATTGTTACATCAATATCAGAATATAATGGCAACTAGGGATTACATGATGAATCTCATCCAACTCCTCACTGACCAGCGAGCCTACACTAGTAGAAAAAGGGCCATTTGTCTCGGTTCTAAAGGGCCTTTAGTCCCGGTTCTAGAACCGGGACTAAAGGGTCGTTACTAAAGCCTCCCCCTTTAGTCCCGGTTCTTACACGAACCGGGACTAAAGGCCGTCCACATGGCCGCTGCCTGGAGCTCCACCTTTAGTCCCGGTTGGTAACACGAACCGGTACTAAAGGTATTTTTACGAAAAAATGAATTTTTTTTATTTTTTTCGATTTTCAAATTTTTGAATTATTTTCCAATTTAATCTCTAATCACCCCTCATCAGTGCTCTATTTAACCTTTAATCTCTAATCACCCCTCATCATTCCAAATCATCTAACTTCCCGGCCGGTCACCCATCCTCCCACTACTCTAGCCTGAGCACGTTTAACTTCCAGGTTCTATTCCCCCTCGTTTCCAAGTCTGCACTTGATGTTTTCCTGACAATAGTACGATGTCAATCCTATTAACCCTCAGGAGTTTAGCTTGAGTATGAAGTCACACGTTTCACTGTTTGAGTTTGAAACTATTATTCTAAAAAAACAATAATTATTTAGTAACACTAAAATTTCTTAAATAAGTAGTTTGACCATAGTTTGACCAGATTTGACCAAAATTCAAAAAATTGAAATAATTATTTAGTAACACTAATATTCTTGAATAATTATGTAGTAACACTAATATTTCTTGATTAAGTAGTTTGACCACAGTTTGACCAGATTTGACCAAAATTCAAAAAAAACTGTAATAATTATTTAGTAACACTAATATTCTTGAGTAATTATTTAGTAACACTAATACTTCTTGAATAAGTAGTTTGACCTGATTTAACCAAAATTCAAAAAAAACTGAAATTTGAGCATAACTTTTTTTCCTTTTAGAATTTGAGGATACTAAAAGTTTGCAAACAGGCCATAGGCCATCAAAATTAGATGCGAATTTTCGTGTTGAACATTTTGATATATTATACGTTTTTTCCGACATCGTATGCAAAAGTTATAGCCGTTTTACTTTTTCATGACACTTTTTTGCAAAACATGTCCAAATTTAAGTTTTTTAATTTTCCTAACTAATAGATGTAGTAATATAACTACATCTCGAAGAATTTTATTTTTTGAAGTTTTTATCATTTTCTTTTCTTTTTACAAAACTGAAAAGGCAATCCACGAGGGGGTAGAATTTGAAAATGGGACGTTTAGTCCCGGTTTGACACACGAACCGGGACTAAAGGGCTCATTTGAACCGCGACTAATGCCTTTAGCCGCATGAACCGGAACCAATGCTCACATTAGTCCCGGTTCGTGACTGAACCGGAACTAATGGGCTTATCTGGCCCGAACGAAAGCCATGTTTTCCACTAGTGCTATGAAGGAATTACTTACTCCCAGTGGGGAGCATCATGGAATTGGCGATGGAGAAGGGTTGATGATGACGAAGATCAAAGATCCCCCTCTTCGGAGCCCCAAACGGACTCCAGATCTGGTCTCCCGATAAAGAACAGGAGGTGGCGGCAGCTCTGTCTCGTGAAATGCAATAATTCTTTCTCCCCTGTTTTTTCTCTGAATATCTGATTGTTTAGTATCAGGGTTGAGGTCTGCGGGGCCACTAGGTGGGGATAACCTACCTGGGCGCGCCTGGAGGGGGGGCGCCCTGGTGGGTTGTGCCCACCCAGGTGCCCCCCTTCGGTGGTTCTTGGCTCCAGAAATTCTCTTTTATTGTATAAAAAATCCTCGCAAAGTTTCGATGTCTCATCTGGATAACAACATTATATATAGGACAAGAAAGCATGTGGAGTTCAAATGGGCTGCAGATAATATGGCCCATTTTGCACGCGCTATTTTTAAAGATATTTGCAAAATGTAAGTACAATTTTTATTTTCAAATATTTGTGTGTTAAAAATATTTTACATACATACGATGATTAGTAGATATTGTTTTAAATATAAATCTATTTATTATGAAAAACAATATTTTAATAAACATAAGACAAAAAAAATAAGATATTTGTAAAACTTAAGTCATAAATTTATGTTCAAATATCTGTGTTTAAAATATATTATGCATACAAACAATCATTAGTAAATAAAACATTTAAATATAAACTTGTCTATTTTATAAAAATATTTAGTTAATACAGACACTGATTTTTTTATTAAGTAAATATGTTTAATGAATCCATAAAAAATATACACTCTTGTATTATATTTAAACTATACAAAATGATGAATACAAAAATTTACTAAATATTTATTACTTAATAATATAATTTAAATATTATATATGATTTAATATTCATATCAACACTTTTAATTTTATATTATGAATATTTTTATCATACAAATATTTTTATAATTCATAGATTTTAATATAAATATAGAAATATTTTTAGATAATATATAATGTTTTTTGAAAGTAGGTTATTCATTTGTATGTACAATTTTTATTACACACAGATATTTAAAGATTATGGTTATTACTGAAATTATAGTTTACATACTATCTACCAATTTTTAAAATACCAAACAGGTGCAAAATGGGCTGCATGAGCGCCTTTGTCCTATTAAATTCATATCCTTCACTAAAAAAAGAAATTTAAATTCATATCTCACTAGTTATCAATTATCGACATATACAGGTGCATGTTGTAGTGGCCAGGGTTTCTTTTGTGCTAGCCTCTGGTTGTGAGTTGGAGACTGATAGCTACACTTATTTATGTTAATTTCCATTCTATAATAACAGGTGGGACATGTACATATAGACTTTTTATCCTTAGCAGGCATCTGAATGTGATTGGTGTAGTGGCTACACTTGCTAGTATGGTAATCCCGGGTAGTGCGTTCCAGACCTTGTGCGCCCAACTTTTTGCGTTAAATTTCGCATTACAGTGTTTGACTTTCCTGCAAATAAAAAATGAAGTGGTTTTGTGCAAAAATACATCGTGGTGGTCGACTTTTCCCACGGATAAAAAATTACAAGGGTGTTTTGTGCCAAAAAAACTCTCGGTCAAGCACCTCCAGTCAATGACAGGCGGGGCCATGCACACCAATACGCCAGCATGCGTATTCTATGACCGTATGTGCATACTTGAGTCAAGTTGAGTGACTACATTTCTGTATTTTCAAAGTTCTAGCACCAAACTGAATATCGAGTGCAAGTTCTATGACTGCCTGTGATATTACATCAGGGATCAAACTCAGGACCTTTCGAGTCTCTCAGCGACAACAACCAACTGAGCTACAAATTTTGATGTTGATTAGTCCCACCTCCAATTTTTGAACCGGCTTGCACCGAGTTTTTCTTTGAGGGGAACCGACTCGGACCGGATAATATACCGGTCCCAGGAATCAATAAATAGATGGATTTTTTTGCGGGATAAATAGATGGATTTTTGAATTAAAGAATGGATTGTGGGCTTGAAAGAAGGATTGTGGTAAAATATGGGATATTTAAAGGAAAGATTATGGGCTTAGATACGGATGCAGTTGATTTAAAGGAAAGATTTTGTCTTAAACGCATGTGACAAGGCTGATCGTAATGAGAGTATCAAGTATGTCAACTAGGTGATTTTAATGAGGTAAATGAAGAAAAAGAGGATTGGGTACCATATCATGATACCGTATTATAATAAATAATGTACTAGCATGTGTCTTACATGGCAATAAATAATATCATCTAAGATACTAATCTATAATACTATGCATTACGAAGATGGTATCGTACACTAACATATGCATGATACTAACTTATGATACTACCCATTAGGCTGCCCATAGTGGGTGGTCCAAAATGACAAAAATTCCCTATGTTGTCCCCTCCCTCCTCGCACTATTTATTTCCCCTCTCATCTCCGGTTTTTCTTTCATCGATTTTTCTCTAAAAACACCTCAACCGTCCCACGTCTTATTGACTTTCTTTCTATCTATATCTATCTATCTATCTATCTATCTATCTATCTATCTATATATATATATATATATATATATATATATATATCCATACCTATATCTATATATCTATATATACCACCTGAAAAGGACACGAGGTTTCCGTTCCACTCTTTCTTCGTCCATACCTATATCTACATATCTATCTATAATATTGCCTTTGTATTAAATTAATTATCTTATATTTGTCTAGATACGAAGAACCTAAGACAATTAATTCGGCTCCAAGATTCAAAGCAATATAGGCTATTGGATCGACATGGGTGGACGGGTGAGATCTGTTGAATGTAGATATGGATTTATATCTAGTATGGATATGATAAGGCTGTGACCTCCAAATGCTAGATAGATAACGTTGAAATAGGCGCACACCTGAAGCCTATATATATAGACCGCAAGAGAAAAGAGTACGTGCACTTGGTTTAAAAGACCTATTCTAGCGTCAAGATGGTTCATCAGGATCAGGAAAAGCTGGTGCAGGTGGTGGCCGCGGATGTTGGACTTGTGGCTCCGCCGAGCAGGTATGTGCTAAGCGAGGAGAACCGACCGACCACTGTCGATCAGCAAGCCAAGCTATTTATCCCTATCGTGGACGTGAGCCGTCTGGCCATGCCCGACGATGTTGAGGAGGCGGCCAAGCTTTGCTCTGCACTGCAGTCATGGGGCCTCTTTGTGGTGACGGGCCATGGCATGTCAAAGGAGTTCCTCGACGAGATCCTCGAGGCGACGAGGAAGTTCTTCCACCTGCCGCTGGAGGAGAAGCAGAAGTGCGGCAACGTGATCGATGGCGTCAAGTTCCAGAATGAAGGGTACGGCATCGATCGCATCGACTCCGACGAGCAGATCCTCGACTGGTGTGACCGGCTCTGGCTCCAGCTCCAGCCGGAGGACGAGAGGCGGCTCCAGTTCTGGCCACAGAATCTAAGGCACTCAATCAACACATTAATTGTTACCCTTGGTGATTTAAAATATTTTTTTATTTGCATTTATATTGGACATCATATATAATCTACAGGGATCTCATACATGAGTACACCTTAGAGAGTGGGAGAGTGACCATGGATGTGCTGAAGGCCATGGCAAAGCTTCTGAACCAGGAGGAGGGCTTCTTCATCAACATGGTGGGTGAGAGGTTCAAGTCATACTCGAGGTTCACCTACTACCCTCCCTGCCCACGCCCGGACCTCGTGAACGGGCTGAAGCCGCACACCGACAACTCCGTCATCACACTCCTCCTCATGGACAAGGACATCGGCGGCCTCCAGGTGCTCAAGGACGGCCACTGGGTTGATGTCCCCGTGCTCGGTAATGACTTGTTGGTCGTCGTAGGCGAGGGCATGGAGGTATGCATACACACATACAATTACTTTAGGACTTCTACAATGGACAAATATGCAACGGTTTGCAGTGATCATGAACAAGACTCTCATTTCTATGTATACAGATAGTTAGCAATGCAATCTTCAAGGCACCATGGCACCGTGTGGTGACGAGTGCTAACAAGGAGAGGCTGTCACTGGCGATGTTCTACCAGCCGGAGCCAGAGAGGATCATAGGGCCGCCAGGGGTGCTGGTTCACGAGAAGCGCCCGGCCATGTTCAAGAAGTGCCTAGTCCAGACCTTGGCCGATGGATACTGGGATGCGTTTGTAGTGGGAGATCGCACCGTCGACTTTCTCAATGTCAGGATCAATGCTGAGGCCGATGCCGAATTGGAGGGGCACGCAGTGGTTGCAAACAACTAAATAATTTGCTGTAGGGAGTGAGTGCATGATGTTCCTCTCTCCCTCCCATAAGTGTAGTGTGAATAGGAGTTGCTCGATGTACTTCGTATATGATCACCTCCATGCAATAAAATAAAGAGCCGAGTGCACAACCGGTGCTTAAACTTGACGAAAATGGTCACGTTAATACTAAAACGTGCGGCTTATATTAAACTGGTGAACATGCAAATACAGTTTTAATTACGACCGGATACAAAATCGACGCTGACTAGGCGCCAAGTGAGGCTTGGGGCCTTTTTTTTGTGACCCTGTAGCCATCCCAATCATTACCATCTGTTGTCTAATATGGACACGGCTTCTTTATAGCCATTGAAGTGAAACAGTGAATACAAAATTTATCCAATATGAAAAATTATGGTAGAGGAAATCAAACCGATGACGTCATGGAAACCTACAACAGGTACTTGCCACTCAACCGAGAACGTATCTTGCCTATAATATACAAAAAATAATAATTACATTTCAGAAATTTACGTGTAATTTCAGAAAAAATCACTTACTAATTATAATTATATCCATATATTTATATTTTTCAACTCATCCATATATTTATATTATAAAATATAATAATTGGCTGCAGTCAGTCCGGTCCATGTTTCACAAGTTAGACCTTTTTTAGAAATTTTTTAAAAACATATAAATTATAATAACAGTAATAAAAATGAAGTTGTAATATTTGTACGTTGTAAATAATATTCATACAAATAAGTTAAATTAAAAAAATCCACGATTTATTAAAATGATGTATTATTATGAAATATATTCATAAAATTATGAAATTATTATAATATATTACATAATATTCATTTGAGGATCGGCAGTCTGGTTGGACACTAGGCTCTTATATACTTATCCATACAAATATTTCTATTAATTTTTTTATAATATTTTTTTCATAAAACACACAAACTTTTATTTAAATAAATTTTTAAGGAAGAATAATTTTATATTAAAGCATGAATGTTTTTATTAAAATGGTGATCATTTTAAAACTTATATGAGAATATATCTAAAATGTACTTTTTTAAATTACTTGCACAAATATATATTTTTATAATTTATTTTTAGTTTTTATAACATAAAATTTAATATATGTATATTTTATATAATTAAAATTAATAAGTGAACAGTTACAAAATTATGTGAACATTTTTAATTATATTTTATTTTATTTTATCCCGAGCTCCCAATTTATTACAACTACTAACTTTCAGTTCACTAAACTTTCTTTTAGCAGAGAATTAGAACTCTATAAACTTATGCTTCCAACTAAAAGCTAAAAAGTTTCAACTAAATAACCAGTGATTTTCAAATCAAAATGAACAATCTTCAATTAAAAACAAAATCACATAAGTGTAGATCTCAAAGCAAAGTAAAAAAGCTACCATCTCACATACATCATTTTTTATTGGCTAGATTGGAAATTGCGCCTCACGATTCATCACAAAAAGAACCACAATAGAGCTTTCAATAAATATTCTTAGTACCGCTTCAGCGGGATTTCTAGCGTGTGTACCGCACAAGCCGGGGAAGCGAGGGGTCGACTTGGGGGTGTAATTTTGCATTGAATCACTGCCCTTCTCCATCTTGTCACAATGTGACTCCCACATGCATCATCTGTCTTCAAGGTGTACACCCTTACCACCCCCAATTCAACAAGTATCCTTGATTTAAAACTTAGAAGCTGAGAGCTTTCTTATTTTGAGATTCGCTAGGTGATTTCCATGATTATAAGTTGATGTAAACACCGTTTCATGGTTCACCCATATCAGATTTCATTGATCTTCGATTTGGTACGTACTTGGGTATATTCTTGTTTTTATTGACCAAATTTCTTTTTTGTTGTTTATACCGGAGTGGATATGCTAGGGTGTACGCATATAACTAGCTTGACTAATGAGGAAAACCGAACGGGTTCCACATCTCTTTGACAGGTAAAGCATTCCTTTTGCTTTTTTGTTGCTATTAAATTTTGTGTATGTGATGCAAATAGAGAAATGGGAAAGTAAATATTAATATGATTCCGATTTTTCACCAAACAGAGAGCAAAAACATAAGCTGACGTTGTCAGAATAAGACGCCTTAACATATAATTTAAGATAGGGAAGTAGCTATATCACACAACTGTTCAAAACATTATGCAGCAGTTCGACAGTTCAGCTCGGACATCGAGAGAAGCAGCTCCCCCCTTTCTCCCGTGTCGCTGGCCACTCCGGCCGCGGCGGCCACCCACCACCCCTCAACGCCGCTTTAACTCCATCCACCGCCCCTCCGGGCGCCCGCGTCAGGCCATGTCGTGCTGCCCCCCTGCGCTGACCCCGGCCTCGCCGGCTGTGAGCCTTCAATGGAGCTCTCCGGTTGGGGGGGGGGGGGGGGGGGGGGGGGGGTCCTAGCCTCGCCCAGCGGTCCATCCGAGGTGCCGACGACGCCCTTGGCCGTCCCCTGCGGTCCGTCGGGGGTGCCGGAGACCCCATCGATCCCGTCGCCGCGGATTCTCAGGAGCCCGCCTCGCTCCCCGCATGGATCTGGCGAGGATCTGGGTGCGGAGGCCTTTGGACCGGTGGACTGTGCCGCCCCTCCTCCCTGCGAGCGACCACGCCTCAAATCCATCGTGGTATGTGACTCCCCTTTGCCAAATCCGGCCTCCGACGCCATTGATGAGGGTTGGTCGATCTACAAATCCCGTAAGAATAGGAAGGCCGGCTTCGATCCGGTGGCATTTGGGTCGCGCCTGTAGGGAAAATGGCCCCATCCACACCCCGGCCACCGCCCGTCATCGGGTAGAGATGCCTTCTTAAACAGATTCAAAGGCCTCTGCCTTCGTTGCCTCAGCACCCGCCATCATAGAGTAGACTGCAGAGATCCTCTCCACTGCATTATCTGCAAGCTGCAAGGACACTATGGCCGTGAATGCCCACAAAATCCACGAAACAAGGGTAGGGGCGGCAGTGCTTCACATCGATCAGTGCACGAGTGCCTCACCTTCCCCCCGCCCGCACACCAGTGGTCGGCTCTTCCGGTCGCCGGCAACGCGCCCATGGAGCCTGCGGCCCTCATCGACCACTCTCGCCGGCCGCGCAACAGCCACAAGGTCATCGCCTCCTCCCCGGCGCTGGAGCACCAGGCGTTCCTTCTTCGCCAGCACGCCGTGGTGCTCACGGCGGTAGGCACTGCCGCGCACGCGGCCAACCCCCACTCCATTGGTCGCGCGCTCGAGAAGGAGTTCAAGATCCCGCCCCACCTGCTGCGCGACACCAACCATGACCCCGAGGACTTCTTCGTCTTCCTCACCATGCCTACCCACAAGGACCTCGTGGTGCAGCGCGGCTCACTGTCGGTGGACGGTGTGCCGTTCCTGCTTGAGCCATGGCGGGAGGACGCCCACGCTGTTCGCCTCAAGTGGATGGTGCGCGTGCGTGTGGTGATCGAGAAGCTGCCCATGACACTCTGGACGCTGGAGGGCGCGGTGGAGGCCATCGGGGACAAGGTGATCGTGGATCGCCTCGACAGCCGCACGCACGAGCGCGCCGACACCAAGCTCTTCGCCTGCTGGGTCTGGTGCTGGAACACTGCCCACATCCCAACCGGGCGCACCATCTGGAAGCACGCCAGGGGGGCGGGCCGCGTCGACGAGATGCTGGGCTACTCCACTCCGAGCCGCGCGGTGGCGCCACCCCCCGAGCTGTTGCAGTACGATCTCCTGCTCCATCTTGATCGTGTCAAGGACTGGACACCGCTCTCGCCGCGGTCGTCCCGCTCCCCCTAGAGCGGCATTCCTTACGACGACGATGATCCTGACGAGCGCCCGTACCCCCGTGTCGAGCCTGGCGTCTGGACGCTGCGGGTGGAGGACGGCCGACGCACCCTGGAGCCTGCACTGTCCATGCGCTCGCAGTCCCGTGCGGGGGGGGGGGGTGCCGGGACTTGTCTTTGGGCGGAGCCCGACGCGACCACGACGGAGATGACTCTGGGTACCGGCGGCGATCATGGAAGGACACGCTCCTGGGCATGGGGCGCGCAAGGGACCCTGCTCCAGCGGCCGCCTCGGTGCCAGGGACCGCCAGCGCAGCCGCACCCCCATCTCCCGTCACCGCCAGGGCGCGCCTCGTGGCACGCAATTGTGGCATGACAAAGAGATGCCACATGCCCCTGTTAGGCGCAGGGAGATGGCGCAGCCCGGCGCGCTGGCCCGCCCATCCAAGACCAGGAGCAAGGAGCTAGTTGGGTACAAGCCGTCCAGAGCGGGGGAGGGGGCCTCCAATGGCATCTCCCTGTCCGCTCCGCCACGCAAGCTCGCCCCGCCTCCAGCACCGGCCCCCGAAGCGGACCCGGTGGCTGAATTCTTTGAAGGCGCAAAGAATACCCTGACGCCCCCGCCCCGATCCGACGACCAAGCCTCAAAGATCAACAAGATCATTGCTCCAAGCTCGACAGACCGCTCATCTTCACCCAGGAAGACGGCGAGGGCACTGATGAATCCCTGCATCTGGGGCCTGCTCTCTCTCTCTTGCATGCCACATCCCCCAGGTGGCATGCACGCACGAATTGCATCTGGGCGAGGTCACCCAGAAGGTCATGGAGCTGCAGCTGCTTGGTGAAGAAGAAGTACCGGAGACACAGCCCCTCTTCACCCCCTACCCCATGCGGTGATCGGCAAGCCGCCGGCCCGAGACAAGATGCCAGCTAGGGCTCGAAATGCCCCGAAGCCAACCAGGCAGAGTGCTAGGCAGGCCAGCAACCCCTCAACGGTGCCGGTCTCACAGAGGGCCACGCTACGCATCGTGCACGGGCTGGGGATCCTTGGCCCAAAGTAGAAGATGACAGCTCAGGCGGCCGAAGCTCTCATCCGCCGTTTCGACGAGCCGCTCTCAGACACCGACATCGCTGCCATTGCCAAGCTCACCCGCCTCGACGCCCGTGCCCTCAAAGTCATTGCAGGGGCCCAAGACGGTGACGTCCCAGGGCCATCCGTTGCACCATGCCAGTAGTCTCCACTAGTGTCCCCCGTCGACGACGGCCAACCATGTGACTGATGAAGTTAACTTTAGTTATGTATCTGCAACCTTGTAACAGTAGCTGCAGTAGGAGGTTTAGTGTTTGCCGGCGGGGTTTTGGGCCTATTGGTGGCTGCCGGCAACCCCAGGATAGATGGATGGTGTACTCATTTTTCCCTTCAGTGATCCCGAGTCGTCGATGGTTTTACTTGCACGCTACACCTGTAGTTCATCTCATGAGCACCCCTCCGTCTACAAATGGATAGCACGCCCTGCCTATAATGAGCTGGAACGTTAGAGGTTTAAACACGCCAGCCCGTCGCTCTGTAGTTTGTGAGGCTGTGAGCACGCATAGGATAGCTATTCTATGTCTCCAGGAGACAAAAATCGAGAACTGGTCGCCAGCGATAGCAAAAGAAATTGGAGGAAGTACACTAGATGATTGCGTCATGCTACCTGCCATGGGAACACGAGGAGGAGTCACCATTTTCTGGAACTCCAACACTGTCTCCGTTCAAACCCACGCGATAGGCCAGTTCTCCATCACGGCTAAAGTTAGTATAATCGGAGCCCAGGACTACTTCTGGCTGACAACGGTCTACGGGCCAGCAGATGAAATACGCAAGGATGATTTCCTTGCCGAAATCGCTAGGGTGGCCCCCTAGCCAGGAGAAGCCTGGTTGATCAATGGTGATTTCAACATTATATATGAGGCTAGGGACAAAAACAATAGCAACATCAATCGTAGGATCATTGGCAAGTTTAGAGCGGCCATTGATGCAGGGGGTCTACGTGAAATCAAATGAAAAAATCGCCGCTTCACTTGGAGCAACGAGCGGAGAAACCCAACCCTCGTCAACATTGACAAGTTCTTCTGCACGATAGCATGGGAAAGCCTCTTCCCAGCACACCTGCTGCACGCCGCGTCCACCTCTTGCTCCGACCACTGCCCATTGCTGCTTGCTGCGACGGCGGCCCCTCGACGGCGGGCAAGATTCAGATTCGAGTCCTTCTGGCCTCGGCACCCACACTTCCACGAAATAGTAGACAGGGCATGGAATGGACCCATGATGGAGCGTTGTGCCTTTGCAAGACTTAACACTAAGATGACTCGAGTGGCTAAGGATCTGAAGATTTGGAGCAAGTCGATGTTCAGCGACGCGCGCCTCCAGCTACACCTTGCTTCGGAAATCGTCCTGAGATTAGACATAGCACAGGAAACTAGGCCCCTTCTGATGATGAATTCCATCTGCGAAAAGCCCTCAAGCTGCGAATTTTAGGCCTGGCTGCAGTAGAGAGGGCCCGAAAAAGGCAGGCGTCCCGAATAACTTGGCTCCGGGCTGGCGATGCGCCGACTGCCTTCTTTCAGGAAAAGATTAGCTCCAGAGCTCGGAAAAACTTCATCCATGCGCTGCACGGACTAGTTGGGGCAGTCACTGCACAGGAGGACAAGGAGAAACTGATTCATGATCATTTCCACTCCTTGCTGGGCTCGACGGCGCCGCGGAGTGCCACCATCAACTGGACCGCACTACAACTACCACAAATCCACGGTGGTGGCCTCGACAATCCTTTCACAGAAGAAGAAGTGTGGCTTGCGATCAAGTCCTCCTCGGCTGAGCGATCGCCGGGGCCGGACGGCTTCTCTGGCAACTTCTTCAGATCCTGTTGGGCGCTGATCAAAAGCGACATCATGGCGGCCTTCTCTCAATTCTACAATCTTGCTGGCAGAAACTTCGCCATGCTCAACACAGCCCTAGTAGCTCTCCTACCAAAAACGATGGGGCATCCACCATTAGTGATTATAGGCCTATTAGTCTGATTCACTCCATCGCCAAGCTTATCTCCAAAGTGTTGTCGATGAGGCTGGCCACGGTCATACACACCCTCGTCTCCCTAGCTCAGTTGGCCTTCCTTCGCACCAAATGCATCCACGATAGCTTCCTGTACATCCAAAATTGCGTCAAAGCTCTCCACCAAAAAAAGACCCCTGCACTACTACTTAAGCTAGACATTGCCAAAGCTTTCGATAATGTGTCCTGGGAGTATATCCTTGAACTGATGCAAAAGTTGGGGTTTAGTGCCCGGTGGAGAGACTAGATCGCTCTACTTCTCGCCACCTCATCCTCATCCTTCCTCCTCAACGGCTCCCCGGGCCGCAAGATCATCCACCGTCGAGGACTCCGGCAAGGAGACCCCCTATCGCCCTTCCTGTTCATCTTGGCGATTGACACGCTTCATCATCTCTTAGAAGAGGCCATGCATCGACAGCTCCTTGCCCCCCTGCCCGGAAGAGAGCTCAAGCTTAGAGTCAGTTTATACGGGGACGACGCTGTCATTTTCGCAAACCCAATACACCAGGAGATTGATGCACTACTAGATATTCTACAAAGCTTCGACGAATCCACGGGCCTTCATATAAAGGGGGCCATCCATGGGCCATCCACGGGCCTTCATAACCCCGCAAAGTCTCTGTTCAGGGATGGCACCCAGGATACCATCCGATGGAACCAGGATGCAAAGGGACAATACACAGCAAGATCGGCCTACGCGGTGCAATTTCAGGGCAGGCTACGATCAAACATGGATGATCTAGTCTGGAAGACATGGGCACCGGGAAACATCAAATTCTTCGCCTGGCTGCTGCTGATGGATCGCCTGTGGACAAACGACTGCCTCCAGCGACGGGGTTGGCCAAACAACTATTTCTGCCAACTGTGTGTTCGCAGCCTTGAGTCGGCACACCACCTCATATGGGGCTGCCCGGCTGCCCTGGCTGTCTGGCGATCGGTGGGGTGCAGGGGAGGATGCTCAAACCTCTTCCCGAGCGACTCCTGGACGACCTCCAGTCCGATTGAGATCGTGCACAAGATGGTCCAGGCAACACTGATGGATTCCAGGAAAGGGGCAAAAACCACCATCCTCCTAACTTGCTGGGAAATCTGGAAAGAGCGAAATGACTGCACTTTCAAAGGCAAGCAACCAGAGCCGGGCGACATCTTCAGGGTCACGACAACTCCGTTCAACTATGGCGCCAGGCCGGAGCCACTGGCCTGCAAAGACCCTTCTGGGATCCGCCGTGAGGAAATAGCTTTGCTTTTCTTTTCACGGCCGGAAAATCCGGTCCGTTGCTGTATGATGTACTCCTTTCCTGTACTTGGTCCTAGGACCTGAACCCCCTCATGTTATTTCTCCCACTGCTTCCTGCTAATGCAATGAAAAGCCAGCAATTGCTGGATCTTTCAAAAAAACATTATGCAAACCTCAGATAAACTGCTACTGAAGCTACTTGCTAGAGTTCTCCGAGTAGATAAACATTATGTAAAACATTAGCGGATGAACATCATCTGTGCGGGCAAACTACAACAAACGCGCTGCCTAAGAAACTACCAGAACCATAGAGCTTTTTGGTCGATAAAACTTCTCTAACATACATATGATCTGAGATACTCACATGACTACATCCTCAGCGAGAAATTTTTCTCCTTTGTTGAGACTTTCCAGCATTTCACTGTACGCTTAGAAGTTCACATCGACATCTTGATTATACTCAAGACCAAGTCCTTTCTGCAGACACATATTATTCATCAATACGAGGGCTAGTATATACAAATATAGCTCACCTAATTAATAGAAACTAGTCTTACAGATAAAACAACCAGCAAACCAAAAGGCGAAAGACAGACTATTTTGGGACCTAGCCCAAAAAACCATCTAGGCAACTAGAGGTAAACAGTGTCTTTGTCAAGTAAAACATTGTTTTCTATTTAATTAGTTCTTCTATTTTCCAAGAAGCAAAACCAACCTCTAAAACTGTACGTTGGATGAAGTGTGTCCCATTGATCTACAAGAATGGATACATTTACGTGTAAGATCCATTTTTCTTGAAAAGTGCCGGCTACCCTTTGTGAGTTATTCCACCAATGCAAACATTGGTACTGTGATATCTCTCATATAGTTCTTCCAAAGAATGCTTCTTGAGAGAACGACCTCCGTGGTAGAAATTGCTTATGTATTTGTTTATATATGCAAGGGAAGGTTTCTTGCATTTTGTGTGGATGCTAAAGGTGTTGAGTGTCAATGCATGCAAGTTCATCCAAACAATCACCATTTCACCTCAAATATTTCTATTTCTATTTCTATTTCTCGTTTACATTCTTATTAAAGAGCTTGATAACCCACAAGTATAGGGGATCAGTTGTAGCCTCTTTCGATAAGTAAGAGTGTCGAACCCAACGAGGAGCTAAAGGTAGAACAAATATTCCCTCAAGTTTTATCGACCACTGATACAACTCTACGCACACTTTATGTTCGCTTTACCTAGAACAATTACGAAACAAGAAGTACTTTGAAGTGTTCTAGGATAGGTTTGCAAGATAATAAAGATCACGTAAATAAAAACTAGGGGGCTGTTTAGATAAAGAAACAACTAAGTTAGTTCTAGTAGAGAGCTTTTTGTCACAAGAAAGTTATTTGTCCCTAGGCAATCGATAACTAGACCGGTAATCATTATTGCAATTTTATATGAGGGAGAGGCATAAGCTAACATACTTCCTCTTCTTGGATCATATGCACTTATGATTGGAACTCTAGCAAACATCCGTAACTACTAAAGATCATTAAGATAAAACCCAACCATAGCATAAGGTATCAAGTCGTCTTTACTCCCATACGCAAACAACCTACTTACTCGGGTCTATGCTTCCGTCACTCACGCCACCCACCATACGCAGATCATGAACATATTGCAAACCCTACAGCGGGGATCCCTCATGCTTGCGCGACACGGAGAACACTATAGGACATCACCAATAATAAAACATACAACTCAAACCAATCACGATCATCAATTAACCCATAGGACAAAAGGGATCTACTCAAACATCATAGGATAGCCATACATCATTGGGAAATAATATATAATGTTGAGCATCATGTTTAAGTAAAGATTACAGCGGGAAGAAGAGGTTTTACACCGCTGCATAGAGGAGGAGAAAGTTGGTGATGACGGTGGCGAAGTTGTTGGTGTAGATCGTCATCACGATGATAGCCCCGGCAGCGTTCCGGCACCACTAGGAGAGAGGGGGAGAGAGCCCCCCTCATTCTTCTTCCTTGACCTTACCCCTAGATGGGAGAAGGGTTTCCCCTCTGGTCCTTGGCCTCCATGGCGGCGGAGGGCGGGAGCCCCTCCGAGATTGGATCTCTCTCTCTCTCTCTCTCTCTCTCTCTCCTTATGTTTCTGCGCTCCCAGATTCTGGCCTTTCACCGTTTCTTAAATTTCCAGAGATCCGTAACTCCGATTGGGCTGAAATTTTAACACGATTTTTATCCGGATATTAGCTTTTTTGCAGCGAAAGAAGAGCACCAACCACCTTACGGGGTGAGCACAAGGGCCTAGGGCGCGCCCTACCTCCTGGGGCGCGCCCCTCACCCTTGTGGGCCCCTCGGGGATCGTCTCAAGTTGATTCCACTTCCCAAAATTCACATATATTTCAAAAAAAACTCCATAAATTTTTATCCCGTTTGGACTCCGTTTGATATGGATTTTCTGCGAAACAAAAAACATGCAACAAAAAGAATTAGCACTGGGCACTGGATCAATATGTTAGTCCAAGAAAATCATATAAATTGTTGCCAAAAGTATGTAAAAGTTGTAGAGTATTGGCATGCAATAATAAAAATTATAGATACGATGGAGACGTATCAGCATCCCCAAGCTTAATTCCTGCTCGTCCTCGAGTAGGTAAATGATAAAAAAAGAAGAGCGGCACAACTGAGAACGAGACCATCTGGACACGTAATCCTGGTCGTAGGTCCTCCTCTGGGGATCTGAGCTAGCGGGCCCGTCAGGACATATACGCGTCTAAGAAAAAGGGTTCGACCGCCCAAATACGACGAGGAACAGTGATGTACGATCGTTCCCGAGTCGCGTTTTTGAAAACAAAGTGACGGCGACGAGGCGAGCCGTGGCTCGCGTCCGTTTGCGAAAACTATGCGTGGATCAGATAGGTGTACGTGCCGTTGGCTCAAAAATAGCGCCGTCATGGGTCAGTAATTGATGCCACTTCGACCTTTCTCCGTCATGGGTCAGCCATGGCCGACCCTCCTACCAGCACGCCAGTGGAAGGAGAAAAAATGGCGGCGACGAGCAATATGGGAGAAGGTGCCTCCCCGCCCGACAGCGGACTCGGGTTTCTACTGGATCCGGTTGACAGATAATTGCTCTGTCCCACTCTTCTGTTCTTTCACCTTGCAGCCGCACGAGAGGATTATGACAACAACGGGCCTTTGATTTCTGGATCATGCTGTAGGTTTCCGCTGAGAGAGGCTCGGAGGCGATTGCATAAGTGTGATAGCCAGATCTGTTGGTGTCAAGGGGCATCGTGCCGTCGGCCATGGCTGGTGCCGACTTCTCCTGCACGGTTGTGTTTGGACACCTCGGCGGCCCTGCTGAGCGCGGCGGCAAGAAGAAAGAGTCGCCAATCAAGTCCATGAAATCGACCGGGAAGGTGAACCCAGAGGCGCCGGGGTGGACCAGAAGGTTTTCTGACGGGATGGTTTTGATTTTTGCAAGTAATGTCACATATTTTCTGTGTATGTTAATGGATGCATGAGGCTATGATTACTTGTGTCAACTGGTTGTACTCCTAATTATTTTTGTGATACTCCATGTGAACAATTATCATAGATTGCGATCATGATCGACTGATATACCATTGTATATGAAAGACAAATGCAGCATCTAAAACATCTGAATATGATTTCAGGTTGAGAGTTGGCCATGCACCTCCGCATAGGGCACCCTGCCCTGGTAGAGTCACTCTACTGGAATAAACAATCCGGAGGTATGCCGATAAACCAACGGACAATGTTGTGAAACCAGAGATTGGGATGCATTTTGACTCCCTAGGGAAGCCTATGATTTTTCTAACCTGTATTCCTGGAGCTTGGATTTGGTATGAGATATGGCAAGAGATGTCTGAATGTCGAGAGCGGACAAAGTGTCTGGATACTCGGTTAGCATTTGAAACCAAAAAATCACGAAACCAAATTTTTTTTATTGCTTGCACTAAATTTCACTTCTAAGCTGAACAAAAGATAAATTTCATTTGCAGGGAAAGTCTGAGCAGCAGAATAGCTGGTCTTGCTGGTGCGAGTGCCCTCCAATGATCAGACTTCTTTAGAGCTACTCACAATTGATGGTTCATCACTGAGCACCGGTGAAGCCACATCTATTCATTTTCCCTTGCGGTGAAAAGGCACAAAAGATTTGGTGAAGCGGCTTAGGGGAAACAATGTGAAGCTCAACAAGCTGTACAACATAGTTGGCAGCTTCTTCGGTTCATCTCAGAATGTGCCTTTCACAAAGAGGTCTTCTTCGGAATCTGTGTGGCCGG
Organism: Triticum urartu; assembly: GCF_003073215.2. Taxonomy (NCBI): domain Eukaryota; kingdom Viridiplantae; phylum Streptophyta; class Magnoliopsida; order Poales; family Poaceae; genus Triticum; species Triticum urartu. The sequence goes on from NC_053026.1 coordinate 471,103,245, forward strand.
ATAAGTCGAGACCAGGCTGCTGCTGATGTGAACAAGACCCTTGCTATGTTTAAAGAGATACAGCGCAACAACCCAAAGTTCACCTACTGAGTCTAAGGGGATGAGGAAAGAAGAATCAATAAACTTATGTGGACAAATGAAAACAACAAGTTGCAGTACAAATTCTTTGGTGATGTCATCACATACGACACAATGTATCAGACTAATATGTATGACACGTCCTTTGGGTTGTTCGTTGGTGTGAACAATCACTTCCAGAGCGTAATCTTAGCTAGCGTGTTGATGCGTTATGAGCAAGTTGAGAGCTTCCAGTGGGTGTTCTCTGGACTTCTGAAGTGTGAATTTCCTATGTAGTGTCAGTCTTCAGAAAACAACCATGTTTATGTCATGGTTAAGTGGTTGAATGATATTATTCTTGACTAACTTGTTTTATAGAAGCAAATAATGCTGCAATCAGAAGTCTTAGAAAAATCAGCAAGGCAGCAGTACTGGTGGTTTGTGAGAACTGAACCTTTGAATCCAATGAGAACCAGGGTGCTGGTATTTTGAGTCCAGTGAGAAGTGAGAATTGAACCTTTGAGTCCTTTTTTGGGGAACTGTTCAGATTCTTTTGATAGGGCCTAGTTAGTGCTAAAAGCATAGCCATGTTGGCGTACTTGTCATAAAGTTCCTCTCATTTCACTCCATTTAAAAAACAATTGCAGATTTATACAGCTGATCAGACCGTATACTTTGCTGATTGTTTGCGGAGGGACAACGTGACAGCTTGCTCTTTCCTTGATCATTTCATTGCAATTGTTCGGGAAATTGCACAACATACATCAGATTTCTATCTCGTAGCTTGCTCTAGTTTTCTCTATGCCTTCTTAAAGCTGCTGTGAAATTTTCAAACTGATAGCTAGCTTAGAAAATAGTAAGATTGGAATCGGCACTTGCTAATGCCCGGCACTTCAGGTGGAGACCGGTGTTCTGAACTTAATTGCTTTTCGCACCTAACAGGAAAATATGTGAGAAGTTTAACTGTCCATATCAATCCTAGTCATACTGGTAAAAGTCTTTTTTAGGTAAAAGTAGCTATATTAAGCCACACATCCTTTTCTCTTCAACAACAAGTGCAAACCTTTCAAATTGTACAGTAGCCGGTGTAGAAAAGAGATATACACGAGTTAAAATATAAGATCCTAGACTTATAGTACACTTCATTCAAAACTCTTGTGCTAATTAAACTGCCGTTTGTGAACGTGAAGACATAGTATAGCCGAGCATTCATATGATGATTTCCAACTACAGAATTATCTCTTAATTCACATCCTGGAAGAGAAACGTTTTCCAAGCCTCATGCTCGAATTAAATTTGGTATGCACAAGTAATTACTCCCTCCATTCCACAATTTTTTTCAAGCTATGTTTGAAAAACGATCTTACATTGTGGGACGGAGGGAGTATTTACCAACTAGATTAAAAAATGTGAGCACGACCATCTGTCTACAATATTTTCGATTATACCAATGACCATCTGCCAATGCATCAGTTCTTATTCATCTCACTCACAGTCAACCTATTTCTGTTTTGTGCCAGGCCAAGTCTTGCAAGCAAAACAACGGACCAAGTCTTCGAAGCAAACCAGTAGGAAGCAAGAAACTAGGTAGTAATTTGTAATCCTGTTGAGTTTACTGAAATGGGCATCATGTTTACTGAGTGCGCATCATGTTTCAGAGTTTTGAGGGTTCTCTCACTGTACACTGAATCTTGTGTCTTACTGTACACATTCTGAATGAGCAAGAAACCAAGCAAAACGTTGAGTTTACTGAATCTTTGGTTTTTTGTACATCAGCTATGCATACACTGCTGTAGTTTGTGTTTCTGTTACTGAAAAGTACTCCGTAGACCAGTATCATCGGCTGCACTAATTCTAGTGTTGTGTGGGTTATGCGGGCTGCACTAGTTCCTGTCAAATTCGGCTGCACTAGTTTGGTTGGTGCACAGTTCACTGTCAAATTGGCTTACGCGGGTGTATGTGGGTTGTTTGCACGATGAAGGAGAATCAGAGGCGGTCATGGCTCCTGATCTGGTAGCGGCTGGTAGGCGGCCGTTCGCTGCGTCCGTCAACACGTAGTGGAACAGGGAGGCCCAGGAAAAAACCTGATACATCCACGAGTATACTATACAGGTCCGACGGAGTGGTTGAGCAGCAAATTAATGCATGGGCCCCGCCCTGGAATACTTTGGTAATACGGTTGTCGCATGCACTGTGGAATACAGAAAATGCATGCATCCCGATGACAGCCAAGGAACGTGATTTCGGTATGAGCTGGCGCCAGGATCAGATGCGAATTTTTGATAAAAAAGATATTTTTTGATGTGGAATGCTACCTAGCATAATCTTGATCATGTAGTCTAATCATGGCATGAATATTAAGACATGAGTGATTCAAAGCAATAGTCTATCATTTGACATAAAGACAATAATACTTCAAGCATACTAACAAAGCAATCATGTCTTTCTCAAAATAACATGGCCAAAGAAAGTTATCCCTACAAAATCATATAATCTGGCTATGCTCCATCTTCATCACACAAAGTATTTCATCATGCACAACCCCGATGACAAGCCAATCAATTGTTTCATAGTTTTAATGTTCTAAAGCCTTTTCAACTTTCATGCAATACATGAGCGTGAGCCATGGATATAGCACTGTAGGTGGAATAGAATATGATGGTGGAGGTTGTGTGGAGAAGACAAAAGGGAAGAAAGTCTCACATCAACGTGGCTAATCAACGGGCTATGCAGATGCCCATCAATTGATGTCAATGCAAGGAGTAGGGATTGCCATGCAACGGATGCACTAAGAGCTATAAGTGTATGAAAGCTCAAACTAAAAACTAAGTGGGTGTGCATCCAACTTGCTTGCTCATGAAGACCTCGGGCATTTGAGGAAGCCCATCATCGGAATATACAAGCCAAGTTCTATAATGAAAAATCCCCACTAGTATATGAAAGTGACAACATAGGAGACTCTCTCCATGAAGAACATGGTGCTACTTTGAAGCACAAGTGTGGTAAAAGGATAGTAGCATTTCCCTTCTCTCTTTTTCTCACATTTTTTTTGTTTTTTTGGTGGGCTTCTTTGGCCTCTTTGTCACAGTCCTAGAATATCTGAGTGTAATAGTTGCATCCGTGAGCATGCATCATGTTTAAATTGAAGAAATTTGAATTGGGGAATTTAAAAAAAAGCCTCAGAAAACCTCTAAAAATAACCAACATTTAAATCTCTTCAAAGGAGTCCTAGAAAATGTTCCTCTTAGTCTATGAAATTATTGGCAAGAGGTAAAACTCAAAACAATAATTTTGGAATCTCAGAGGTATTTTGGGACTTTGAATTAATATATGTCCAATAATTATTTGCATTGGATATATATTTGGTAAATAATTAATATATGTCCAATAATTCTGATCTTTGGTGATGGGCTTTGGAATAATCCAATTCGTCCCTACAAATATTATCAGAAGAAAATAAAATGATTTAGTTCCTAAACTAAATGAAAACAAATGACAGAAAAGAAAAACAGAAAGGAGAGAGAAAGGAATTACCTGGCGCTTACCCACAGCCCAGAGGCCCAGCACTGTGCAGCCCAGGAGCTGGCCCAGCCCACCACCGCTGTCGTCCTCCTGGCGCCAGTCGGCCAGGCGTGTGGCCGACGCGCACGCACGGGCAGAGCGCCACGCCACCAGCTAGCCTGCCTGCCTCCCCTGCCAGCGCAATGCTGCATTGCCTCTCCTCGGTGCCGCCCCGACCTCCCTGGCCTATCCACTTCTCCTCTCCTCTCCTCTGCTCTCTCCCTCGCGGCCGCCCGAATGAGCCGGAGTGCGCCGACGAGCACCACCGCAGCCACCATGCTCCCCTCGCCACCCCGAGCTCTCCATTACCTCCGTCGCGACTCCCTCGACCTCCTCGACGAACCGCACACCGCCGGACGCCCCACAGCGTCATCATCTTCGACGTCTTCATCACCGGCCACCGGAGATCCCCTTCGCCACTCTGCTCGCTCCTGTGTTTCCCCGAGCTCATCGCCCGCCCAACGTGCTCACTGTGAGCTCCTGTCCCGAACCCCCCTCTCTTTTGCCTTGTTTGCATGCCGTAGCCACCGCGTCGCTTGCGCCCGAATGCGCCGCCGCCTGCGCTCGCCGCCGACGCGCCTCCGGCGACCATTTGGTCCACCAGGCGTGTCCATCGCCCTCGCCACATCGCGCATGCACACACCAGCACTTCAGCTCTCCCGCACGCACGCCGTAGCTACCGCTCGCGCCTCACCCGGGCTCCGGCCGCCGCGGCCGAGCTCCTCGCTGACGCCTCTGGCCACCCCAGGCCCGGCTAGCACCACTGCCTGATGTGCGCTGGTCTGGGCTCTCGAACAAGCCCAACCACGCTGCGAACAAGGAACCATAGCCCATTCTCGCGGCGCTCCGCCGCCTCTGGCCATCGCCGGCGGCTTAACACCGGCCTAACCCTATTTAGGTAAGTGCTAATGACCCCACCTGGCTAATTAAGTTAGGTTAGTATTAACTAAGGTAGGTTAGTTTAGTTAGAGGCTGACATGTGGGCCCCAGCGTCAGGTTTGACCTGGTCTGACGTTGTTGACTTGATGACATCACACAGACATCATGCTGACACAGTTAATAATTTTCTGGATTTAAAATAATTCAGAAAATTCCAGAAATTAGTATAAACTTCTAAAATTCATAGGAAATTATCTATAACTCCAAATAAGATAAATTATATATGTAAAATGATCAGAAAAATCCAATCTATTAATCTGTACCATTTTCATGCATGTTAGAACAACTTAAAGCTGCTGTTTAGGACAAATCATATAAATGGCATTTTAATATCCACATATGGAGTTAGAATTTGAATCTTTGATTCGAACCAACTTCTTTTAATCTAGTTGCTAGATGCATTAGCTCAACTCACAGCATATTGCCATGTCACATTCATGCATCATATTTGTTGCATTGCATTGATTGTGTTTCCTCTCTGTTGCCGGTATTTGTCCCCTCTCAGTAGACGTTGCTTCGACGATGTGATCGGTGACACCGATGAAGAACTATACTATCTTCAGAAGTGCCAGGCAAGCAAACCCCCCTTGTTCATTCCGATACAATCCCACTCTCTTGCTCCTGCTCTCTTTCACTGCATTAGGACAACAATGATTCAATTGTTACATGCTGCGGTAGTTGAACCCCTTTCCTCTGCATGACCTGTCATTGCCACAGTAAATAGATGAAACCCACTAGCATGAGTAGGAATTGTTTGAGACCTGATGTGCCTACTCATTCATGCTTGTTGTCATGCTGCCTGCTACTGCTTAGAGTTGAGTCAGGTCTGATTCATCGGGGATGAATTGGAATGGTGATGAACATGTCCTACCGTTGCGAGCTAAGTGTGTGAACACGATTTGGTAAAGGTAGCGGTGAGAGGCCGTGTAGGAGTGCATGGTGGGTTGTCTCATTGCAGCCGTCCTCAGGAATTGAGTTCTGTGTTTGTGATCCATGAACAGTTACTACCACACATTGGGCTCCAGGCACTCCAAGCTCTCTCGACTTATTACTCAACTCCACCACCCCTTTGTTGATACAAATGCATATGTAGATAGTTCTGATGTAAGTCTTGCTGGGTACATTTGTACTCACGTTTGCTTATTTTATGTTTTGCAGAGAGACTTCAGTCTCGCTAGTAGTTCCGCGTGGACTTCGACGTTTAGCTTGTTACCTCAGCTACGATCTTGTACCCTTGGGAGGGTCTTGTAGATAGTCCGGCTTCCCAGCCTTTTTCATTTGTAGAAGTATGTACTCAGACAAGTTATGCTTCCACATGTGCTTGTTGCTTGTATGCTCTGTATGTTGGGTCATGAGACCCATGTTTGTTTTATCTGGCTCTTCGGAGCCTAATGAATAAACACTTGAGTCGTAGAGTTATGTTGTGATGCCATGTTGTATTTACACATATCAAGCATATTGTGTGTATGATTGAAATGCTTGGTATGTGTGGGATCCGACAACCTAGTTGTTCATCCTTGGTAGCCTCTCTTATGGGGAAATGTAGTCTTGTGCTTCCATGAGCCATAGTAGTCCGCTACAGCCCGGTTCACCGGAGTCCTGCTAGCCCAGCACTACTGCTCCGGAACACTTGACTGGCCGGCATGTGATTCACTTCGTTCCTGAGTCTGTCCCTTCGGGAAAATTCACGTGGTGACATCCGGAGTACTGCCTAGCCTGCTACAGCCCGTTTCATGGAAGTCCTGTTAGCCCAGTGCTACAGCCCAGATTCGCACGCTGCTGACCGACATGCTCGATGTTGATTCATGTATGCCTGTCCCCGTAAGTTAGTGCCACTTTGGGTTCATGACTAGTCATGTCGGCCCAGGTTCTCTGTCATATGGATGCTAGCGACACTATCATATACGTGAGCCAAAAGGCGCAAACGGTCCCGGGCCATGGTAAGGCGACACCCGTGGGAATACCGTGCGTGAGGCCGCAAAGTGATATGAGGTGTTACCGGCTAGATCGATGTGACTTGGAATCGGGGTCTTGACAGCTTTGGTATCAGAGCTTGACTGCCTGTAGGATTACCAAGCCAAACTGGTTGAAGTCGTGTCTAGAAATGCTTTAGTTATGTAAGGGAATTGATTTTGGAAGGGAACGTAAGGCTCTTTTTACTTCTTATACCTTATGCCCTTCTGATCTGAGTCACCCTCTTCTTTTCTACGGGGATTAAGAACTAGGCTTTCTCTTCTTTCTATCAGGATCACGTGTTACTAATCCGTACACTCTTAGGATTGTTGGTTCCAAGCCTCAATTCAGTTCCACTACTTCCATATGTTCATAGCTAGCCTCAGAACCTTGATATTGTGATGTTGAGTGGTCATGCCACCATTTTGCAGGATGTCTCAAATCTTTTGAGCATTTACAGCCGTTATGTTGTCCGAGTCATCCCAGGTTTCTAAATACTCTGATGCATTTGCAACTCCCTTCTTTCTGTTCCCGGTGTTCCTTTAGGCCAGATTAACCACACTAACTAGTGAGTTGAGGTACTCTGTTGCCTCGACGTATATGTTGGAGCTATTATTATGACGCTAGCTGTCATAGAGGATCACCTAGTAATCTAGCCTGTTTTGTGTTTTTGTGTGATAATTCTGGCCATCATTCTCAAAAGCATCCCGTGATGTTATTAGATAGTAGGTATTCTATTCCTGGGTTCTTGAACCCGAGATTCACCCTACTTACCTCATGTTGATAGTGTTGCTAGTTCCTTTAGGATATTAGTAACCTTTGCATTAGTCCTCGAGGTCCGTGGTATTTCCTTCTTCCAAATACTATGAACCACTTATGGCAGGAGTTTGTTGGATCAAAGGATCACAACATGAGTGCTCTCGATGAGTTCTCCATTCTATATTGTGACTCTGCCAGTTCTACTTCTCTGCATGGGTTATCTGGAAGAAACCAGTTGAACTTGGTTCGACATATTAATCTATGCATCCACAACTCAGAAAAGATATATGTCCCCTTGAGTTGTCCCTCTTCATTTGTATTCCGACCATCGTCTATCAATTGATAGTCAGGAGTAATTGTGCATCCGTGTTATCGATGTTTATTATTCCTGTGGTCCGTCAAGCCATTCTATTTAGAATGACTAGGAGAAACAAACTCCAGCACCTCATCCATTTTTTGGACTGGTCAAAGTAGTTGTATTCCGCAGATCAAAATGCCAATCCAGCTTTTGCTCTGTTCTACCTCGGGGTATTACCCCCTTTATGTCAGGGTTGTCATGAGAATTGCACCATCTCTCATGAATTCTTGATGCAGTGATACTTCTCACCATCATTTTTCATTCCTCGGTTCCGTGTTGTCGCAACCGGAATGCCGACAAGTGAACCATGATGTGTGAAATCAATACTCCTAGCAACCGTGTTGCTTGGTAGTTAATGGGCATTAATATCATTCTTAGCGTGTTGGTTATCAAATCACTATACTAGATTGATCGTGACTACCTAGTCCTTATTTCCGGTGCACTCTTCGATCAATGAGTTAGGATTATTCAATCCCTTGCTTATTTGATCATATCGTCTTACTCTGAAAAGCAAGATTGTTCTCGAGCTTAGTAACATATTGGTGGTTCATGATGTTCTGAATATCTTCTCAGAAGTGTTACCATGTTGTCACCTGACTGCTATGTTGAGTTCGTGATCAAGTTGGTTTTCTTACAAACCACCCCTTCTCCAAGAATCTGTGTTGGATACCCTGAGCTAGTTGGTTAAGCTGAACAATAAATTGGAGAGTTGGAAGATAAAAGCTTGTCTGACCTAGTTCATGTTAAGGGATATCTTTTTGTATGTGTGTGTGTTGAAGAAAGATGATACCTTCATCGATTGGTCCTTGTGATCAGTTGTTGGACCTATTGTCGTATCAAAACTTGTCAAGACCGGTTTTCCGGGCTCAAATTTCCAGAAAATGGCCGTTGTACTCACCAGCCCCAGGATTACTGTTAGCTGATGAGGCACCAACTTGATACAGAAATTCCAAGCAAAAATACAAAATATGTAGTACAAGACCATTCTGGCCTGTGAGTACACCAATTGGGTTTCTAGTGGTCGATGGCGGAAGCGGTTTGTGAGTCGTCGGTGTCTATGGGACTCCATTTCCCACAGGAACAGCTGACCAGGTCAACTCCTATCTTCGCGAGGATGCTATCACCGTTGCTTAGTTTCCGGGGATGTCACCGCAACGCTCCTCTCCAAGCAGAAATCTGGCCAAGACAATAGCCAGGGACAAGCCAGTGAGTACTTTGAATGTACTCGCAAACATTAAGAACACAGGTATAATATAATTGATAATCATGCACTGAAAAATTCTATGATCACATCGTCAGTCATAAATAAAACATCTTTTATGCATGCAAGCAGGTTGTTTATGAAAATGTAATGACATAATAATAATAATAAAAAGGCACCGATCGGGCGTCTGGAGCGACACCACATAAAGGGCTTTAAACGAAATGCCACAGTCGGGCGTCTGAGCGACACCACATAAGGGCTTTAAAAGAAATGCCACAGTCGGGCGTCCTGAGCGACACCACATAAAGGGCTTTAAAAGAAATGCCACAGTCGGGCGTCTGAGCGACACCACATAAAGGGCTTATAAAAGAAATGCCACAGTCGGGCGTCTGAGCGACACCACATAAAGGGCTTATAAAAGAAATGCCACAGTCGGGCGTCTGAGCGACACCACATAAAGGGCTTATAAAAGAAATGCCACAGTCGGGCGTCTGAGCGACACCACATAAAGGGCTCATAAAATAAATGATCACAATGAATATCCAGGTGGTAGAACCATCCCAGGGATACAAATAATGCAACGGGTTAGTCCATCACAAAATAATAATCATGGTCCTCACAAGTAACCAGTCGGTATCCAAGTTTGGTTTAACAATATTTCACCTCCGAAGACCGACACTAAGACCAACACTTGACCCATCCCAAACTGTAATCCTTAACCATGGACACGGCTATTCGAATAGGTTTAATCTCTGCAGAGGGTGTACTCTTTACCCACGAGTAACAGATTCCTTTAGTCCATCGGGACTAATTCCGTCTACGGCCTTTTAGTTGAAAACACGCCTAACTTGCACACACCAGCTTAACTCATCGGTGTCTGGAATCACCCACGACACTTGTTAAGCAAAACTCTAAGTGGGGAGGCTACAACCTCACGTAGCATGGGATCAAATTTATATCGCGCGCTCTAAGGGGTGGCCTCCCCTCTCGGTCCCAACCGGAAACACCCATGCCCCCGGACTAGGTGGCCTGCCTACCGGCTACAACCGGTATCTTCCACCGTGGCCTCTCTGTACGGTGTGTGCTTGAAAGGGGTTGACGACTTACTGAACCGTACCCTACCTGCGGCAGGGACAAGTGGTAGTACAAAAAAAGTATGGGGGTTACTGGAACAAGACTCGATCTACGGTCGACTCAGGAGGTTTATAAATTCCCTGCATGACATGTATAACAAATATATTTCAACCAACAAAATCACCACTCAATATACCTTACCATGCCATACCGGACGTAACCGTCCCGACGGAGACCGGCGATAAGCTCACGCCTACCCAAGGCAGAGGCTTTCCCGGATTTCTTTCCGGCATGCATGCAAGGCACATGAGGATGATTACCATCACCAGTATATTCATTACCAACAGCAAGGAAATCACTAAAATGCATTCATGCAAATGATCATATCACATGAAATAACAAGTTCTCCGATATAAGGTGGTGTTATAAACTTGTCAATTAACACACCAAAAATATTATTCCGGGGTTCAGAATGCTTGCCTTAAAGGTGTGGAGAGGTGGGGTGTTCTCCAAAACTTTTGAAAGTTTTCTTCTCTTCCAAAATCCTATTTTCAAAAATATGCAAATAACACATATTTCAAAAACAGTACAAAAAAGTTGTTTGGAAAATTTTCAAATAAATCTTAAAATAAACTAGACAGAATTTGAGAGATGTAGGAAAAAGAATCAATTCGTTTGGAGTTATATTTAAAAAGTTAAGCTCAGTCAAAGTTTTGGTCAAAATCTGTTATTTAAAATTAAAACAGAAAAAGAAAAACGTTTCGAATATACGTACACGTCGAAGGCGTACTTTGGAAATACGCCTCCACTTATCCAGCGTGGACTGTGTGTGGGTCACTGACAGTGGGCCCGCCTGGCCCACTGGTCAGGTTTGACTGGTCCACGCGCGCGTCGTCTCCCCCTGACCGAACAGAGGCGGAGCTCCGGCGAGGCTCGCCGGCGAATGGCGGCGTCCCTCGGTGATCTGAGCGCATGGGCGTGCTCAGGAGGTCGAGACAAACTCGGGGGTACCCGCTATGGTCGCCGACGTGGACGGAGTTGCCGGCGACGAGCTTCGCGGCGGAGATGGCTTCGGGGGCGAAGTGAGTTTGGGGCTGCGGTGGTTCCTGATCAAAATCGAGCAGGGGAACGAGTTCACGGGAGGATGAGAAGGTTCCTGGTGAAGAGAACGGAGAGGGGGAGGCCCTGGTGGTGCCGGAATGGCCAGGGCAGTGGCGGCGGCTGCGGTTGCCGGAGATGGGGAAGGAGACCTCCCCGGGTCGATTGGCTGCCAATGGGGGTCCTAGGGAGATGGCTTGGGGTTGCCTGTGTGCGGAGACGAGCTCGGGGCTCCTTTATATAGCGTCTCCAAGTCGGTTCGCGGCTGCCGTGGATGAGCTCGTCGGCGGACCGCCTTACTGTGTTGCAGGGCGACGTGGAGGCGACGAGAGCTAGCCGACGAGCGAGGGGATAAGCTTGCGCTGTTCCCAGGGGCAGGTGGCGAGCCGGGGTGGCCTTGGCGGCGCCGACCGTGGCAGAGGCGCGCTGCGGACGCCGGTGTGCCGCCAAAAGCTCTGTCGGCGTCGCTGTAGGCTGCCAGGGCGGCTTGGCGCGTTGCTGTGAGGGGGGGAAGTGCGTGGCGTGGTGCTGCAGAGCGGGCCAAAACCAGGGGGCCAGCGTGTCGGCTCGGGCGCGGTTCGTGCAATACGCGCGCTCTGGGCGCGTCCAATGCACGCACGGAAGGTGTTCGATACAATGCCGTGGCATGCTACAGGTCACAGGTGAGGTTGGCAAGCAACAGGACTAGGCTAGGTTTAGTAAGGGTAACAAGGGACAAGGTGGTTTGGTCAGGAGGTCAAGTTCATAGAGCAAACACAAACCCATGTCAAAACTGATCATGCCCATAAGGTGTTTGACAAAATGCTAAGGGCACTTAGGCAGGTCTTGGAGTGGCCAAAAACTCCAGATGGTGGTCTCTTTAGATGCATGAGAAGGTGGTTAAGTTAGTTTGCCAAAAGCAGATACTTGTTAGTGCAAGTTTTGCAAAAATACAATTCTGGACAGGAGATAAATGGCATTATTTCATGAACCAAAAATGACCCAAAGGGTGCATGCTCCTGGACTTAAGGGTTTTGCAGGGAGGACTACAAGTAGGAAAAAGAATCAAGAGCCAAGGAGCAAGCAAAAGTATGGTTGCTGTACAAACCATCAAGTTGGTCCAGAATGAAAATGGGGTTGATACACTCATATATTTCAAATAACATCATTGGGTTTTTGCATAAAGTTGAATCATATGATACTACTAACATCCCATAATTTTGGTGGAGGCTAGAAAGAAATATTTAAATGGGTTGTAGTGCAAAATTGCACTCTGGACCAGAGAAGAAAATTGATGGTGAGAGCTCAAAATATTACATGAATAAAAGATATTTTTGCATAAAAGTGATTTAAAAACATCACATGACATCTCCAAATTTTGGTTGGAATTTTAGTGAATTTATCAAATGGTTGTAGTTCAATATGGCCATATAACCTTGAAAAACCATTTTTCAAGAAAATAAAGATCAAGCAATTAATTAGTAATTAGTTATACTGATAAAAGAAAAGTTTTTCTTGAGAGGTTAAACAAGTCCAATAACATATTTGAAAGGTTTTCACTTTAGGGAACAACTCAATGATAATAAGAAAGGAAATGTTTCAAAAAAATCAAAAGGGAGTCCAAAAAAATCAAAGTTTTAATTCCTGGCAAAAATTTTTAATAAAACAAGGCCAAAATTTTGGGGTGTCACAACACTACCCCCCTTAAGAAAAATCTCGTCCTCGAGATTTGTTCAAAGTTTTTTAAGAAAAACTATACGCAATAAAAATGTGGCTACAGTGAGAGGGCAATAAGTGGTGAAAAACCACAGTGTGAATACTGGTGCTGCGTGGAAAAATCTACGGTTCGGGACAAAAACGTGAGATTTCTACGCTGGATATAAATTTAGAATAACTTCTAAATTTAAATATACGCTGGTCGTACCCGAGAGCACAGTGCTCTCTCTGGCCGACAGGTGGACCCGGGGCCCACTGTCAGCCTCTTCTTCTCCCTCTGGTTCTCTCTTCTTCCTCTCTCCCGCGCTTTCTTCCACCGGCGACGCCTAGCGCGTAGGGCATCTAGGCCGTACCGCGGTAGTGCGCGGCGTGCTAGCTGCCGGTGCAGCGTGCACTCACCTCGCGGGCCAGCGCGCTGTCGGCACTGCTCGCGGATTCGTCTCCAAACACCGGCGATCGGCGACGAGCGGCGTTGGTGGACTTCGCCCACCGTACACCGAGCTCGAGCTATAAAACGGCCGGGGGTGCCCCTCTCTTCTTCCTCGCACCTGGCCTCACTTCTCCTCCTCCTTCTTCCTCCATTACTGCTTACAAAAGCTCGGTTAGGCTCTAATGGCGGAGGCGATGCCGGACTGGTTTGCGATCCTGATATGCGGAGGGCTGGCGACACTGCTGGGGCTCTCCGTGCTCCTGTGCGCAATGATCCTCGACGATCGTCGCGACGCTGCTGCTCGGGTGTTGGCTCTCCGCGGTGGTGGTGATCACGAGGAGTAGATGGGGTGTGCCGGGTGCTAACTGTTGTTAGGGGGTGATTAGCTGGATGTAACACCGTTGCAAAGTTTTGCAAACAGTGTATGTGTTCGCATGATTATGGTTGTGAGTCTGCTGCCGTGGTGCTGTGTGAAATTAATTAATCCACGTCGTGAGAAGGTGCAGATGTAGCAACTCAGGGAAAAGAAATCTCACTCCAGGATTTTGCGAGGAAAAAACAGTTAATTTAAAGGAGCATAAACCACAACAAAAACTACACACATTAGTAGAAGCCAAATAATTGACTCGTCGTACAAACTCAGAGTATCACGCATAAGTCACACACATAAATAAATGTTGCAATAATGAACACCGCAGCGACGTCTAAAATGGAAACGGTAACTGGACGGGGTCCCTAGAAAACGTCTCTGGTACTGGGATACACTCCTCTTCTATCGGGGGAAGTGGATTGACCAGTCGATGCACGTGTCTCTCCTGGTCGGGCCTTAGTGCTCTGCCGATGGCGATCTGAGGATTTAAATCTGCGAGGCTCTGGAGATAACCCATCACACGTTGGGTTAAACGCTCTTGAGCGATGACGTACTGGACAAGGTTGGCCAGGACTGGGTCTCTCTCAATTCTTCCACCGGGAAAAGATGTCACTCCTCCGGGTGCTGCACGGCTCGGGAAGTAATAATACCCTCGTTCGCTGGCATAGGATACCGCGAATCGAAGGCGAGTAAGCGCTTCGTATGCAACAGCTTCTATGGCCATATGTGGGGTTGGCATAGATTTCCCCACGAAGGAGACCTCCGTTGGATCTTGGTTTGAGTTTACGGGAGGGATGTGTACTGCTGCCCAATATCTCGAGGTGGAAGGGGTAATTCTCGATTTGAACAGCTCGTACTGGGGTGGCTGGGTAGCGCCCATGGTACTGCAGGTAAAATCCCGCAATATCTTGACAAAACTACCCGGGGTTGCATCTGGGGTTCTCAGATAAATGCTAGGGCTCGGCATGGCAAGAAATGGTTGTGAGGGTAGTGCACAAGGTGAGAGGTGCTTGGCAAGGTCACGCGGTGGCCTTTTTATAGCACCGGAGCTGGGTCATTTCTACCGTGGTGAATGGTAAAGAAAATTTTCAGCTCTGTTCCAAGGGTCGGGGTCAAGCCACAGATTCACACATTTCACTATAGTGATGTGTTACTGTGGGGTTGACGGGGTGATTTTTGGTAACTGTGTCTGGGATAGAAATCTTATATTGCATACTGGCGTATCCAGGCAAGGCTACTATTAAAACAGAGGCACGAAAACAGGCGGCATTTAATTACAAGGCCACACGATTACAAGGCGAGGGTACACTGGGACTCGATACGACTCGGGTGACTTAGTCTACCTCGTTTACATCCAAGCGGGCGTACCTTGAGGCTCCTCCACGGGTCTCGTCGTCGGAATTAGCTGGAGTGGGTTGAGGGGCTGCAGGCTCGGGGTAGCGATGAGGACCATCTCAGGGATTGTTGGCCACAATCCCGTTGGAGTGTGCTCCCAATATGCGACGAAGCACTTCTGGGGTTATCGCAGCACCTTGGCCGATGGCTGGGGCAGGCCTCAGGGACTCGATCGGGTGTCCAAACAGCACGACTGGGTTGTCGGCGTTGGGCTCGTTCTCTTCTCTCGCCGGGGCTCGACGAACCAGCTCTCCACAAGCTGCGATTAGATCAATAGTGATTTGATCGCACAGTTCCTCTAGTGCACTTACATAGCGCACTAGGTGCAACAATGCATGATCTGTCTCGTGATCTCCGTTGGCAACTTGGGGTGGTCTACCATACCCTTCACGTCTGGGGTAGTAGTGGAACGAGCGACAGTTAACTCTGGGCGACAAGTGCCGGAGATGAACTATAGCTTCTCGAGCAGCTAGTTGGATGGCTTGTGGCTCAAAGGAAGTCGTTCTTCCGGTGAACCTGTAGGGGCGTTCGGGTGCTAGACCCCTACCGTAGATGTGTACAGTGGCCCAGAATTAACGGTTCTCACCGCTCATGGGTCCTTGGTACACAACATATTCCGGGGGCTCTTCTAACGCATAGGCACGACGGGTGAGGTTTGCGAGTATGGTCACAAAGCCTCCAAGGTTGGTTGCCGTGGTCTCATTGTGCACGACAGGGCCAGGCATTGTAGCTTGGTTTGGGGTAGAGGCTGTGCTGTGCTGTGTTGGGGCTAGCGTGCCCCTTTTTATAGGAAAAGGGGACGGAGTCTTCCTTCGCACGCTTGCGATAAAGGACTATTTAGGATTCGATCACTGGCGCATGAGCGACAGGTTAGGTTGATAGGTTGGGCACCGACTGCCAAAAGGTGTTGGGTTACTGTGTGGCTATCTTGCACGAGAAGTTTGGCTGGGGTTTGGTTATGGTTTGGTGGGTTGGTTTGCCTAAGTTTATAGACCCGGCTAAGATAGGATTAGCCAATGGTCAGCCTGGCTCTGATACCAAGTCTGTCAAGACCGGTTTTCCGGGCTCAAATTTCCAGAAAATGGCCGTTGTACTCACCAACCCCAGGATTACTGTTAGCTAATGAGGCACCAACTTGATACAGAAATTCCTAGCAAAAATACAAAATATGTAGTACAAGACCATTCTGGCCTGTGAGTACAACAATTGGGTTTCTAGTGGTCGATGGCGGAAGCGGTTTGTGAGTCGTCAGTGTCTATGGGACTCCATTTCCCACAGGAACAGCTGACCAGGTCAACTCCTATCTTCGCGAGGCTGCTATCACCGTTGCTTAGTTTCCGGGGATGTCACCGCAACGCTCCTCTCCAAGCAGAAATCTGGCCAAGACAATAGCCAGGGACAAGCCAGTGAGTACTTTGAATGTACTCGCAAACATTATGAACACTGGGATAATATAATTGATAATCATGCACTGAAAAATTCTATGATCACATCGTCAGTCATAAATAAAACATCTTTTATGCATGCAAGCAGGTTGTTTATGAAAATGTAATGACATAATAATAATAATAATAAAAGGCACCGATCGGGCGTCTGGAGCGACACCACATAAAGGGCTTTAAACGAAATGCCACAGTCGGGCGTCTGAGCGACACCACATAAGGGGCTTTAAAAGAAATGCCACAGTCGGGCGTCCGAGCGACACCACATAAAGGGCTTTAAAAGAAATGCCACAGTCGGGCGTCTGAGCGACACCACATAAAGGGCTTATAAAAGAAATGCCACAGTCGGGCGTCTGAGCGACACCACATAAAGGGCTTATAAAAGAAATGCCACAGTCGGGCGTCTGAGCGACACCACATAAAGGGCTTATAAAAGAAATGCCACAGTCGGGCGTCTGAGCGACACCACATAAAGGGCTTATAAAAGAAATGCCACAATCGGGCGTCTGAGTGACACCACATAAAGGGCTTATAAAAGAAATGCCACAGTCGGGCGTCTGAGCAACACCACATAAAGGGCTCATAAAATAAATGATCACAATGAATATCCAGGTGGTAGAACCATCCCAGGGATACAAATAATGCAACGGGTTAGTCCATCACAAAATAATAATCATGGTCCTCACAAGTAACCAGTCGGTATCCAAGTTTGGTTTAACAATATTTCACCTCCGAAGACCGACACTAAGACCAACACTTGACCCATCCCAGACTGTAATCCTTAACCATGGACACGGCTATTCGAATAGGTTTAATCTCTGCAGAGGGTGTACTCTTTACCCACGAGTAACGGATTCCTTTAGTCCATCGGGACTAATTCCGTCTACGGCCTTTTAGTTGAAAACACGCCTAACTTGCACACACCAGCTTAACTCATCGGTGTCTGGAATCACCCACGACACTTGTTAAGCAAAACTCTAAGTGGGGAGGCTACAACCTCGCGTAGCATGGGATCAAATTTATATCGCGCGCTCTAAGGGGTGGCCTCCCCTCTCGGTCCCAACCGGAAACACCCATGCCCCCGGACCAGGTGGCCTGCCTACCGGCTACAACCGGTATCTTCCACCATGGCCTCTCTGTACGGTGTGTGCTTGAAAGGGGTTGACGACTTACTGAACCGTACCCTACCTGCGGCAGGGACAAGTGGTAGTACAAAAAAAGTATGGGGGTTACTGGAACAAGACTCGATCTACGGTCGACTCAGGAGGTTTATAAATTCCCTGCATGACATGTATAACAAATATATTTCAACCAACAAAATCACCACTCAATATACCTTACCATGCCATACCGGACGTAACCGTCCCGACGGAGACCGGCGATAAGCTCACGCCTACCCAAGGCAGAGGCTTTCCCGGATTTCTTTCCGGCATGCATGCAAGGCACATGAGGATGATTACCATCACCAGTATATTCATTACCAACAGCAAGGAAATCACTAAAATGCATTCATGCAAATGATCATATCACATGAAATAACAAGTTCTCCGATATAAGGTGGTGTTATAAACTTGTCAATTAACACACCAAAAATATTATTCCGGGATTCAGAATGCTTGCCTTAAAGGTGTGGAGAGGTGGGGTGTTCTCCAAAACTTTTGAAAGTTTTCTTCTCTTCCAAAATCCTATTTTCAAAAATATGCAAATAACACATATTTCAAAAACAGTACAAAAAAGTTGTTTGGAAAATTTTCAAATAAATCTTAAAATAAACTAGACAGAATTTGAGAGATGTAGGAAAAAGAATCAATTCGTTTGGAGTTATATTTAAAAAGTTAAGCTCAGTCAAAGTTTTGGTCAAAATCTGTTATTTAAAATTAAAACAGAAAAAGAAAAACGTTTCGAATATACGTACACGTCGAAGGCGTACTTTGGAAATACGCCTCCACTTATCCAGCGTGGACTGTGTGTGGGTCACTGACAGTGGGCCCGCCTGGCCCACTGGTCAGGTTTGACTGGTCCACGCGCGCGTCGTCTCCCCCTGACCGAACAGAGGCGGAGCTCCGGCGAGGCTCGCCGGCGAATGGCGGCGTCCCTCGGTGATCTGAGCGCATGGGCGTGCTCAGGAGGTCGAGACAAACTCGGGGGTACCCGCTATGGTCGCCGACGTGGACGGAGTTGCCGGCGACGAGCTTCGCGGCGGAGATGGCTTCGGGGGCGAAGTGAGTTTGGGGCTGCGGTGGTTCCCGATCAAAATCGAGCAGGGGAACGAGTTCACGGGAGGATGAGAAGGTTCCTGGTGAAGAGAACGGAGAGGGGGAGGCCCTGGTGGTGCCGGAATGGCCAGGGCAGTGGCGGCGGCTGCGGTTGCCGGAGATGGGGAAGGAGACCTCCCCGGGTCGATTGGCTGCCAATGGGGGTCCTAGGGAGATGGCTTGGGGTTGCCTGTGTGCGGAGACGAGCTCGGGGCTCCTTTATATAGCGTCTCCAAGTCGGTTCGCGGCTGCCGTGGATGAGCTCGTCGGCGGACCGCCTTACTGTGTTGCAGGGCGACGTGGAGGCGACGAGAGCTAGCCGACGAGCGAGGGGATAAGCTTGCACTGTTCCCAGGGGCAGGTGGCGAGCCGGGGTGGCCTTGGCGGCGCCGACCGTGGCAGAGGCGCGCTGCGGACGCCGGTGTGCCGCCAAAAGCTCTGTCGGCGTCGCTGTAGGCTGCCAGGGCGGCTTGGCGCGTTGCTGTGAGGGGGGGAAGTGCGTGGCGTGGTGCTGCAGAGCGGGCCAAAACCAGGGGGCCAGCGTGTCGGCTCGGGCGCGGTTCGTGCAATACGCGCGCTCTGGGCGCGTCCAATGCACGCACGGAAGGTGTTCGATACAATGCCGTGGCATGCTACAGGTCACAGGTGAGGTTGGCAAGCAACAGGACTAGGCTAGGTTTAGTAAGGGTAACAAGGGACAAGGTGGTTTGGTCAGGAGGTCAAGTTCATAGAGCAAACACAAACCCATGTCAAAACTGATCATGCCCATAAGGTGTTTGACAAAATGCTAAGGGCACTTAGGCAGGTCTTGGAGTGGCCAAAAACTCCAGATGGTGGTCTCTTTAGATGCATGAGAAGGTGGTTAAGTTAGTTTGCCAAAAGCAGATACTTGTTAGTGCAAGTTTTGCAAAAATACAATTCTGGACAGGAGATAAATGGCATTATTTCATGAACCAAAAATGACCCAAAGGGTGCATGCTCCTGGACTTAAGGGTTTTGCAGGGAGGACTACAAGTAGGAAAAAGAATCAAGAGCCAAGGAGCAAGCAAAAGTATGGTTGCTGTACAAACCATCAAGTTGGTCCAGAATGAAAATGGGGTTGATACACTCATATATTTCAAATAACATCATTGGGTTTTTGCATAAAGTTGAATCATATGATACTACTAACATCCCATAATTTTGGTGGAGGCTAGAAAGAAATATTTAGATGGGTTGTAGTGAAAAATTGCACTCTGGACCAGAGAAGAAAAATTGAGTGTAGAGCTCAAAATATTACATAAATAAAAGATATTTTTGTATAAAAGTGATTTAAAAACATCACATGACATCTCCAAATTTTGGTTGGAATTTTAAGTGAATTAATCAAATGGTTGTAGTTCAATTATGGCCATATAACCTTGGAAAACCATTTTTCAAGAAAATAAAGATCAAGCAATTTTAATTAGGTAATTAGTTATACTGATAAAAGAAAAGTTTTTTCTTGAGAGTTTAAACAAGTCCAATAACATATTTGAAAGGTTTTCCCTTTAGGGAACAACTCAATGATAATAAGAAAGGAAATGTTTCAAAAAAATCAAAAGGGAGTCCAAAAAAATCAAAGTTTTAATTCCTGGCAAAAAATTTAATTTAATAAAACAAGGCCAAAATTTTGGGGTGTCACAACACTACCCCCCTTAAGAAAAATCTCGTCCTCGAGATTTGTTCAAAGTTGTTTTAAGAAAACTGTACGCAATAAAAATGTGGCTACAGTGAGAGGGCAATAAGTGGTGAAAAACCACAGTGTGAATACTGGTGCCGCGTGGAAAAATCTACGGTTCGGGACAAAAACGTGATATTTCTATGCTGAATATAAATTTAGAATAACCTCTAAATTTAAATATACGCTGGTCGTACCCGAGAGCACAGTGCTCTCTCTGGCCGACAGGTGGACCCGGGGTCCACTGTCAGCCTCTTCTTCTCCCTCTGGTTCTCTCTTCTTCCTCTCTCCCGCGCGCTTTCCCGCGCTTTCTCCACCGGCGATGCCTAGCGTGTAGGGCATCTAGGCCGTACCACGGTAGTACGCGGCGTGCTAGCTGCCGGTGCAGCGTGCACTCACCTCGCGGGCCAGCGCGTTGTCGGCACTGCTCGCGGATTCGTCTCCGAACACCGGCGATCGGCGATGAGCGGCGTTGGTGGACTTCGCCCACCGTACACCGAGCTCGAGCTATAAAACGGCCGGGGTGCCCCTCTCTTCTTCCTCGCACCTGGCCTCACTTCTCCTCCTCCTTCTTCCTCCATTACTGCTTACAAAAGCTCGGTTAGGCTCTAATGGCGGAGGCGATGCCGGACTGGTTTGCGATCCTGATATGCGGAGGGCTAGCGACACTGCTGGGGCTCTCCGTGCTCCTGTGCGCAATGATCCTCGACGATCGTCGCGACGCTGCTGCTCGGGTGTTGGCTCTCCGTGGTGGTGGTGATCACGAGGAGTAGATGGGGTGTGCCGGGTGCTAACTGTTGTTAGGGGGTGATTAGCTGGATGTAACACCGTTGCAAAGTTTTGCAAACAGTGTATGTGTTCGCATGATTATGGTTGTGAGTCTGCTGCCGTGGTGCTGTGTGAAATTAATTAATCCACGTCGTGAGAAGGTGCAGATGTAGCAACTCAGGGAAAAGAAATCTCACTCCGGCGACCATTTAGTCCACCAAGCGTGTTCATCGCCCTCGCCGCATCGCGCACGCACACACCAGCACTTCAGCTCTCCCGCATGCACGCCGTAGCTACCTCTTGCGCCTCACCCGGGCTCCGGCCGCCGCGGCCGAGCTCCTCACTGACGCCTCCGGCCACCCCAGGCCCGGCTAGCACCACCGCCTGATGTGTGCTGGTCTGGGCTCTCGAACGAGCCCAACCACGCTGCGAACAAGGTGCTTCGACGATGTGATCGGTGACACCGATGAAGAACTATACTATCTTCAGAAGTGCCAGGCAAGCAAACCCCCCTTGTTCATTCCAATACAATCCCACTCTCTTGCTCCTGCTCTCTTTCACTACATTAGGACAACAACGATTCAACTGTTACATGCTGCGGTAGTTGAACCCCTTTCCTCTGCATGACTTGTCATTGCCACAGTAAATAGATGAAACCCACTAGCATGAGTAAGAGTTGTTTGAGCCCTGATGTGCCTACTCATTCATGCTTGTTTGTCATGCCTGCTACTGCTTAGAGTTGAGTCAGGTCTGATTCATCGGGGATGAATTGGAATGGTGATGACATGTCCTACTGTGTGTGAGCTAAGTGTGTGAACACGATTTGGTAAAGGTAGCGGTGAGAGGCCATGTAGGAGTACATGGTGGGTTGTCTCATTAGCGTCCTCAGGAACTGAGTTCTGTGTTTGGTGATCCATGAACAGCTACTACCACACATTGGGCTCGCGCCAAGCTCTCTCGACTTATTAATCAACTCGATCTCTGTCCAGGAGTTGCAATTAGTTTCTGGTGTTTGTAGGTAGTGTTAGTAGTCTACCAAGTGGCACCCGGTACAGGTGGGCTTGGGACAGACTAGGCACAAGTGGCACGGTGTACCAAGTGGCACCCGGATGGTGGGCTTGGGAACCCTGCACACATCGTTTGGGGCCGTGAGCGACACTCGGCCGGATCTCCTTGCGGATGGAACCCGAATAGGCGATAAACCTGGACTAGAGACTTGTTGGTTAGTCAGGTCGTGGACGACTCCCTCGCCAGGCTTCCGCTTGAAGGTTGCCGAGATACACGATGTGTACATGGTGGTAAGTGGCGAGAGCGTGTGTGAAGAAGTACACCCCTGCAGGGTTATCATTATCTATTCGAATAGCCGGATTCCTCGGATATGGAAACTTGGACCCCTTGCATAGTTCATAGACAAGTGAAAGTGGATCTCTAAAATGCGCAAGATAAGTGTGAGTGCTATGGATGGCGTTCTCGTAGGGAGACGGGAGTGGATCCATATTGGTGTATTAATATGGAGAATATGTGGACTCGTGTGCGCCACCTCAAAAGAGTTACCTACAGTCGTAGTTCAGGATAGCAACCGGGTCAAAGCTGGCTTGCTGTAGTTAAACTCCACCACCCCTTTGTTGATACCAATGCATATGTAGATAGTTCTGATGTAAGTCTTGCTGGGTACATTTGTACTCACGTTTGCTTATTTTATGTTTTGCAAAGAGACTTCAGTCTCGCTAGTAGTTCCGCGTGGACTTCGACGTTTAGCTTGTTACCTCAGCTACGATCTTGTACCCTTGGGAGGGTCTTGTAGATAGTCAGGCTTCCCAGCCTTTTTCATTTGTAGAAGTCTGTACTCAGACAAGTTATGGTTCCACATGTGCTTGTTGCTTGTATGCTCTGTATGTTGGGTCATGAGACCCATGTTTGTTTTATCTGGCTCTTCGGAGTCTAATGAATAAATACTTGAGTCGTAGAGTTATGTTGTGATGCCATGTTGTATTTACACATATCGAGCATATTGTGTGTATGATTGAAATGCTTGGTATGTGTGGGATCCGACAACCTAGTTGTTCATCCTTGGTAGCCTCTCTTATGGGGAAATGTAGTCTTGTGCTTCCATGAGCCATAGTAGTCCGCTACAGCCCGGTTCACCGGGGTCCTGCTAGCCCAGCACTACTGCTCCAGAACACTTGACTGGACGACATGTGATTCATTTCGTTCCTGTGTCTGTCCCTTCGGGGAAATGTCACGTGGTGACATCCGGAGTCCTGCCTAGCCTGCTACAGCCCGGTTCACCGGAGTCCTGTTAGCCCAGTGCTACAGCCCGGATTCGCACGCTGCTGACCGACATGCTCGATGTTGATTCATGTATGCCTGTCCCCGTAAGTTATGCCACTTTGGGTTCACGACTAGTCATGTCGGCCCGGGTTCTCTATCATATGGGTGCTAGCGACACTATCATACACGTGAGCCAAAAGGTGCAAATGGTCCCAGGCCATGGTAAGGCGACACCCGTGGGGATACCGTGCGTGAGGCCGCAAAGTGATATGAGGTGTTACCGACTAGATCGATGTGACATGGAATCGGGGTCCCGGGGTCCTGACACTCTTTTATTTTTTGTGGGCTTCTTTGGCCTCTTTTATTTTTTTGTAAAGTCCGGAGACTCATCCCAACTTGTGAGGGAATCATAGCTTCCATCATCCTTTCCTCACATGGGACAATGCTCTAACAATGATGATCACCACATTTTTATTTACTTACAACTCAATATTACAACTCGGTATCTTAGAACAATATGACTCTATATGAATGCCTCCGGCAGTGTACCAGGAAGTGCAATGATCTAGCATAGCAAAGATATCAAAAAACGGACAAGCCATGAAAATATCATGCAAGCTATCTTGCGATCATGCAAAGCAATGTGACAATGATGATGCTCAAGTCATGTATACGATGATGATGATGGAAGTTTCATGGCAATATATCTCGTAATGGCTATGGAAATGCCATGATAGGTAGGTATGGTGGCTATTTTGAGGAAGATATAAGGAGGCTTATGTGTGATAGAGAGTATCGTATCACGGGGTTTGGATGCACCGACGAAGTTTGCACCAACTCTCAAGGTGAGAAAGGGCAATGCGCGGTACCGAAGAGGCTAGCAATGATGGAAGGGTGAGAGTGTGTATAATCCATGGACTCAACATTAGTCATAAAGAACTCACATACTTATTGCAAAAGTCTATTAGCTATCGAAACAAAGTACTACGCGCATGCTCCTAGGGGATAGATTGGTAGGAAAAGACCATTGCTCCTCCCTAACCTCCACCCATAAGGAAGACAATAAAAAATAAATCATGCTCCGACTTCATCACATGACGGTTCACAATACGTGCATGCTATGGGAATCACAAACCTTAACACAAGTATTTCTACAACTCCACAATTACTCACTAGCATGACTCTAATATCACCATCTTTATATCGCAAAACTATTGCAAGGAATCAAACATATCATATTCAGTGATCTACAAGTTTTATGTAGGATTTTATAACTAACCATGTGAATGACCAATTCCTGATGACCCTCTAAATAGATATAAGTGAAGCAAGAGAGTTCAATTCTTTCTACAAAAGATGTGCCCATGCTCTAACAAATATAAGTGAAGCAAAATAGCATGCTACAAATGGCGGTTTCTATGCATAGAGAAACAGGCAATCCAAACGTCAAATAATATAAGTGAAGCATATGAAGCATTCTATAAAGCCATACTCAAAAGATATAAGTCAAGTGCAAAGAGCATTCTATAAATCAACCAAGGACTATCTCATACCATCATGGTGCATTATTAAAAGAAAAATAAAAAGCACACGACGCTCCAAGATTTACGCATATCATGTGACGAATAAAAATATAGCTCCAAGTAAAATTACTGATAGTCGTTAGAAGAAAGAGGGGATGCCTTCCGGGGCATCCCCAAGCTTAGTTGCTTGGGAGTCCTTGAATATTACCTTGGGGTGCCTCGGGCATCCCCAAGCTTAGCTCTTGCCACTCCTTATTCCTTCATCCATCGTGATCTCACCCAAAACTTGAAAACTTCAATCACACAAAACTTAACAAAACCCTCGTGAGATCCGTTAGTATAATAAAGCAAATCACCACTTCAAGTACTATTGCAAACCCATTAATATTTTATTTTTGCATTGTAGCTAATGTATTATAACTTCTCCATGCCTTATACCACCGATAAAATAGTTAGTTTCATCAAAACTAGCAAAACAATGCATCAAAAACAGAATTTGTCTTAAATAGGACAGTCTGTAGTAATCTAAACATCTACCATAATTCTGTAACTCAAAAAATTCTGAAACATTAGTACAAAATAAACAATTTTTATATAAGTACTGTGCAAAAAGTTTCAGAAACATTCGACGTTCCAGTAAAAAAATGAAAATTCACGCACTATAGATAAAGCTTTTGTTTTGGCACTGCACAAACCAAACAATCAATCTAATCATCCTAAAGGAAAATCTTGGCACATCATTTTTATAATACAATGGATTTATACAAGGGGATAATTATTTTTGTTGAAAAGTTTCTATAATCGAGATTCGCAAAGTTTCCATGGGCATGAGCAAAGTTCAAGGACGTCCCCCACTTCAACGGTGTTCGTCTTTCTCACTTTCACTTTTCTTTTTGAAAAAGTTTTAAGTTCCCCACTTTATTTTTTTAGTTCTTAAACTTTATAAAAGCACACAACAGAAATAAATGACTCTCTAAAACTTCTGGGTTGTCTCCCTAGCAGCGCTTTCTTTAAAGCCATTAAGTTAGCATATAGTGCTCAAGTAATGGATCCACCCAGATCCCAAGGTATATCAAAGCCAGTTTTAATTAACAATGATTTATAATTAGTAGTGATCACAAATTAATATATGTCATGCAACAAAGAAGTCTAACTCTCTTCCTATGCATCGGCATGTCATAAAAGAACAATTCATGCACACAAAGTAAAGGCTAATACATAGCATAAACAGTTTCTTGCAATTTTATCGTATTGGAAACATAGAGAGGTGGAGATGTAGTTACTCTCTCATAATAATTGAAAGTAGGAGCAGCAAGCACATGCATATTATATTTATCAAAATCATCATGTGTAGTAGTAAAACGCAACCCATCAATATAATACTTAATAAGCGCAAACTTCTCTGATGTAGTGTAGTTGGGAGAATTCAAAAAGATAATAGGACTATCATGCGTGGGTGCAATAGCAACAATTTCATTCTTAACATAAGGAACCATAGCAAGTACATCTCCATAAGCATAATTCATATTGGCATCATGGCCACAAGCCTAGCAAGCATTGATTTCATCAAAAAGGGATATTTCAAACGAATCCAAGGGATCACAACATTCATCCTTCGGTAAGCATGAAAGGGAAATTAAAAAATGTATGAGTTGAGGAGTTACTATCATTAGAAGGTGGTCACGGGTAGCTAATCCGCTCTTCCTCCTTTTGTTCTTCTCTCTCCTCGTCATCTTTTCATCTAATGAGCTCATAGTGTCATCAATTTCTTCTTCCATAGTTTCCTGCAAAATATTAGTATGTTCTTGGACAGCGGAGACTTTCTCAATAAACGCATCAATATCGGCATTATATTCATAATTCTCATAGCAATATTTCAGTATAGCAAAATTTTCAGGTCTGTAAACAGCACCATCAAGATTTTCACACTTTTCAAACAAAGATTCAATATCATAGTAATCATATATACCATTAGCATAAGAGCCAAGGTTTTATTATTATTAAATTTACATGAAAAGGGAAGGTGTGTAGCCTTCATCCTAGAGCAACAAGTATAATCATATCTCAAGCATAGTTCCCGAGCATACCAATGCAACATATGAATTTGATCCCATAATAGTTTCCCTTTTTTAGTCAAGCGATAATCCGTAAAGTATTCACATTGATCCAACGTGCCTCCCATTACATAATTGAATGGGGTTTTCTCAGGATTATTAAAGTAGTGCATAATATATTTCACATAATGAGCATCGAGGGTTTTAGGTGGTTCCCCATCTCCATGAGTAGCAAGTAAACCTAAATTTTTTGGTATTTCGTGTTCCATATTGATACATCTCCAACGTATCTATAATTTATGGAGTATTCATGCCATGTTTACAACAATTTTATATTGTTTTGGTATGATTTGCATGGAACTAACCCGGACTGACGCTGTTTTCAGCAGAACTACGGTGGTGGTGTTTTTTGTGCAGAAATGGAAGTTCTCCAAATGAGCTGAAACTTTTTGACAATTTTTTTTGGAACAAAAGAGACCCCCGAAGTTTCATGGGAGGGCCAGAAGAGCCACTGGTAGGCCTGGCTTGCCCCGGTGGGTTGTGCTCATCTCGAGGCCCATCTTAGTGTGAAACTAACGCCAAAAAACCCTATAATAGAGAAAACCCCCGGGGTAAACCTAGATCAAAAGTTCCGCTGCTGCAAGGCTCTGTAGCCACCGAAAACCAATCTAGACCCAGTTCCGGCACTCCGCCGGAGGGGGAAATCATCACCGGTGGCCATCTTCATCATCCCGGCGGCCACCACAATGAGGAGGGGGTAGTCCACCCACGGGGCTGAGGGTTTGTACCAGTAGCTATGTGTTTAATCTCTCTCTCTCTCTCTCTCTCGTGTTCTTGAGATGTCACGATCTTGATGTATCACTGGCTTTGTTAATATAGTTGGATCATATGGTGTTTTCCCCTCTCTATCTTGTTGTGATGAATTGAGTTTTTCCCTTTGAGATTTCGTTGCTATCGGATTGAATACTTTTATGAATTTGAGAGCACTTGATATATGTCCTACATATGAATACTCATGGTGACAATGGGGTATCATATTGAATCACTTGATATGTGTTTTGGCATTCAACTCGCGGATTCCCGCAATGACATTGGGGTAATCTATGCATTGGGGCACTGTTTGAGGTTCTATGTGTTGGATTGAGCATTATGAATCTGAAATTATTTGGTGTTATTTTAGTACAAACTCCTGGATAGATCGATCGGAAAGAATAGCTTCGAGGTGGTTTCGTACCCTACAAACAATTTCTTCTTATGTTCTCCGGTAGATAGGAACTTTGGAGTGATTCTTCATTACACGTTGAGGGATGGTTATATGATCCAATTATATTAGCATTGTTGAGAGATTGCACTAGCGAAAGTACGGACCTTAGGCCTCGTTTTCAAGCATTGCAATACCGTTTTTGTGCCCATTTTCTATTTGCTACCTTGCTGTTTTATTTATTCAGATTATAAAAATATATTTCTACCATCCATATTACACTTTTATCACCATATCTTGGCAAACCTAGTGCACCCATACAATTTGCCATTGTATTGGGTGTGTTGGGGAGACATGAGGTTTCTTGTATTTGATTTGCATGGTTGTTTGAGAGAGACCATCTTCATCCTATGCCTCCCAAAGATTGATAAACCTTAGGTCATCCACTTGAGGGAAATTTGCTACTGTCCTACAAAACTTTGCGCTTGGAGGCCCAACATGAGTCTACAAGAACAAGTTGTGTCATAGACATCAAGCTTTTTCTAGCGCTGTTGCCGGGAGGCTAGGTAATCGGCACTCACATCCCGTCAACGAAGCTCTTTTCTAGTGCCGTTGCCGGGGAGGTGAGTGCTTGAAGGTATATCTTTAGATCTTGCAATTGAGTCTTTTAGTTTCTTGTTTTATCACCAGTTTTGTTTATAAAAGAAAACTACAAAAAATGGAATTGAGGTTGCATCATATTATTCATCTTTATAATGTATTTCATGAAAATGATGAAAAAGAAAATTGTGCATGATTGATAGAACAAGAATTCAATAGAATGTTTGGTATAAATGATGAACATGATTGCAATGTTGTTAGTACGAATTCTTTGAATATCCATGATGCTAATGATATGCAAAGCCATAAGCTTGGGGATGCTATGTTTAATGAAGATGATATTTTAAGTCCCCCAAGATTTGATGTGCAAATATGTTATAATGATTGCATGCCTCCTATTTATGATGATTATAATGATGAAAGTGGATTTGGAGAGGTCATGAATTTATTTAGTGATGAATCGACCATTTTGGATGAGGCTTCAATTGACTATGATAACAAAGTTGCTATCTATGATGATTATGGTGATGACATGTATGCCATAAATAATAATGATAACCATGGAACTTGTCATCATGATTTTAATTTTTACTCCCATGATAGTTATTTTGTTGAGTTTGCTCCCACTACTATTGATGAGAACAAATTTGTTTATGTGGAGAGTAAGAAAATTTATATGCTTGTGGATCATGAAAAGAATGCTTTATGTGATAGTTATATTGTTGAGTTCATTCATGATGCTACTGAAAATTAATATGAGGGAGCAACATATGCTTGTAGGTATTGCAATAATACCAAGTTTCCTCTCTATGTGTTGAAAATCTTGAAGTTGTGTTTGTTTTGCCTTCCTATGCTAGTTGATTCTTGTTCCCATAAATTATTTGCTCACAAAATCCCTATGCATAGGAAGTGGGTTAGACTTAAATGTGCTAGTCATATGCTTCATGATTCCCCCGTTATGTTTCAATTCTATCTTTTATGCGAGCATCATTGAAATCATCATGTCTAGCTAAAAGGCATTAAAGAAAAGTGCTTGTTGGGAGACAACCCAACACTTTTACCTACTTTTTTTGTGTGCTCACATGATTAGGCTACTGTAGTAATCATGTTTTATTGCTTTTGTTTCAATGAAGTGCCAAGTAAGACCTTTGGGCATGCTTACTATGATAGTTGATTTGATCTTGCTGAAAAACAGAAACTTTTGTGCTCAGAAAAATAATTCTCATTTTTAACAAAAGCGTGATAAATGCTGATTCTTTTTGAAGAATATTAATAGACAAATTTCTCAGCTTTTCCTAATTTTTCAGAATTTTTGGAGTAACAGAAGTATGGTTGGATTACAGATTACTACAGACTGTTCTGTTTTTGACAGATTCTATTTCCAATGCATAGTTTGCTTGTTTTCTAGTTTCTATGGCTTATATTGCTCAATATATATTCTGAAAATGATATGCTACAGTAGGAATTGTGTGAGAACAATTATGAATCTTGTCTTTGACAGTACCTATCTCACGAAGTTCCGTTAAGTTTTGTGTGATTGAAGTTTTCAAGTTTTGGGTGAGATGTCAATATGAGGAGAATAAGGAGAGACAAGACCCTAAGCTTGGGGATGCCCACGGCACCCTCAGTTAATATCTAAGAAAGATCCAAGCAACTAAGCTTGGGGATGCCCCGGAAGGCATCCCCTCGTTCGTCTCCAACATTACTGATAACCTCACTTGGAGCTATGTTTTCATTCGTCACATGATATGAGTTTTACTTGGAGCGTCATTTTATTTTATTAGGATTTGCATGATGTTATTTAGAATAATGTTTTTGAATCTTTTATTTCAATAAAAGTGGCAATGATAGCCTTTGCCATGCTTATTTTGCAAGTATACATGTTGCTGTTTGAAAACAGAAAATTTACCACTGTTGCAAAAATTCCCTAGAAAAGTCAGAATGTGATAAAATGTTGAAACTTTTTGCAAAATGAGCTATGATAAATTTTATACAGTGTGGCCAATTTTCATAACTTTTGGAGTTAGGGAAGTATTGATACTCTTGCATTCTTTACAGACTGTACTGTTTTGGCAGATTGCTGTTATGTTTGCATTGTTTGCATATGTTTGCTTGTTTAATGATTCTATTTGAGGATATGAGTATTAAATATGCAGAGGCATTTAGTGTGCAATGTTGAATAATAATTTTAGTGATTTGCTACATGTAACGCCCCGGATACAACTTTCCATATTGGTAACTCCGACTCTTGCCTTTTCCGGAGATGCGATATGAGATTCCCTTCGTTGTTGGGTTTTTGTCTTTCGTTTTGCATTTTGTTCATGTCATGCATTTCATATCATGTCATCATGTGCATCACATTTGCATTCATGTTCGCCTCATGCATCCAAGCATTTTCCTCGTTCTCCGTTTCGCAATCTGACACTCCCACATGCACCGCTGCCTCGCGCGCCGCCGCACATCACCGGCCCATCGCGCCCGCACCATCCTGCGCGTGCTCCGCCGCCGCACGCCGCTCCTCCGTCGCCGGCCGCTGCCGCCTCCCGCGACCTCGCCGGATCTGCGAGCCACGCCGCCCAACCCCCGCTTGCTCCATCATTCCCCGCCGCCGCTCCGGCCGCCGCCTCCACCACAGCTCCGCGCTCCACCGCCGCGCCACCTTTGCCGGCCGCCGTGCGCCGCCTTCCCGCGCTGCCCGGCGACCTCCTCCGTCGCCCCAAACGCCGCGACCGCGCCTCCCCATCGCCGTTTCGCCTCGACCCGGACCGGATCCGGCGAGATCCGGCCGAGGGAGCCCCGGATCCGGCTTCCCCGACCTTCTCCGGCCATCTCCGGCGAGATCCGCCACCGTTGACTTTTTCCCCCTCAGGTCTAATTTCGTCTAAGTCCTTTCCCTGCAATATTTTGTGCCCCTATTCAACGCATCATATCTCCGTGCTCGTTGATCCAAATCATGCATATGATATGTCGAATTGTTCGTCTCGCTGAGCTCTCCATGCCAGTAGAATTTCCATGCATATTCCTATTCATTATGATGCCATTTTCATTGATGAAAGAGTGCTATAAAATGTTAACTGCTGGTACTTATCAGATCATGAGGTTTTGTCATTTTTGTTGCATTTGATGTGTGCATCGTATGAGCTTGAGGTCTACATGTGTTTTGAACTACATCGTGCCATCTTTACATGGGTGCTTGTCTTGTATTTTTGTGATCTATGTGGTGACTAGCGCAAGCATGCAAACTAGGCTTCGCAATGTTGCTGTTTTCAGGGACTTAGGATTTTGCTAAGTCTTTCCCTACTATTATTTTTGATGCCATGTAAATTTGATGCTATAGTGAGATCCATGCTTATTTTGGGATACTTCAGTAAGGGTGTTTTGAGCATGTGGTTATGCTCTATCCATCCATGCCCCTGTTTGCAATTATGGACTGCTCTAGCATGTCTTGTTCTTGCTCTACTTTTGCTATAAAAAGTTCCTGGCAGAGTGTTAACATGTTAATCCATATTGCCATGGTTGTTGCTAGTGATCCATGCATGCTATGAACTTGCTCTTGCCATGGTTAGCTTCAGGAACATGTCATCTTGTTGTTGGTATTCTTGTTTTGTCATGAAATGCTTTGTGGTGAGTGGTTTGAGCTCGCAAAATTGCTATCATAATTCTGTTTATGCCATTCTCTGTTTTTCTGCCAAGTCTAAAACTGTCAATAAAACTTGCTATGTTTACATGGGTGCCATCATATCTTATGTGCCTTTTTAGCTCATGATCAGTAAGGGACTTTTGATCTATGCTTTTAGTAGAATCATGCCATGTATTTATTTGCCATGCTATGTTCCTGTAGCATGGTGTTTGCTTGCTCTAAACTTTGCTGCCTGATGTTGTTTTTGACATGTTAGTAATTTCTCCAAGTCTATGAAGCTGATATCTTTTGCACTTTTGCTATGCTTGTTTGAACATGTTCTAGTATGTTTTAGCTGTAGCTCAGTGTTCATGTTTTGTCAAGCATCTCTTGTACATCACTACCATGTGCCTTGTTGATATGTTGGAGTGCAGTAGCTTAGTTTCTTGCTGCATTCTAAGTGCCATCGTGTTGTTAATCGCAGAATAGCACCATTCTTGTTTTGCTTGCCATTTACAAAACCGTGCATCCGTTTCTGGTGATCTTTATATTGATTTCAACTGAAATCATCTCATCTTTCCAGCGGCATACTTGGTTTGCCAAGTTGATGCCTTGTTCATTCTTTCCCTTCCGGAGCACGCATATGCATTGCATATCATGTCTTGCATGTCATGCGATGTTTTGCATCATGTTGCTTGTGCATTGCACCGTGATTTATTGTTGTTCCTTTTCTTGTGTTCTTGCTTTGGGTAGAGCCGGGAGACGAGTACGTGACCGAGGAACCTGTTGAGTACGCTTACGAGGATCAAGCTTTCGACAACTCTGAGAATAGTGCAGGCAAGATGACCATACCCTCGAAATCACTTCTAGCTTTGCTTTGCTAGTTGTTCGTTCTATCGCTATGTCGCGCTACCTACCACTTGCTACATCATGCCTCCCATATTGCCATGTCAAGCCTCTAACCCACCTTTCCTAGCAAACTGTTGTTTGGCCATGTTACCGCTTTTACTCAGCCCCTCTTATAGCGTTGTTAGTTGCGGGTGAAGATGAAGTTTTTCCATGTTAGAACATGGATATTGTTGGGATATCATTATTATACCTTATTTACTTTAATGCATCTATATACTTGGTAAAGGGTGGAAGGCTTGGCCTTATGCCTGGTGTTTTGTTCCACTCTTGCTGCCCTAGTTTCCGTCATACCGGTGTTATGTTCCTTGATTTTTGCGTTCCTTATGCGGTTGGGTGTTATGGGAACCCCTTGACAGTTCGCCTTGAATAAAACTCCTCCAGCAAGGACCAACCTTGGTTTTACCATTTGCCTACCTACCACCATATACCTTTCCCTTGGGTTGTGCAGACTCAAGGGTCATCTTTATTTTAAACCCCCCCGGGCCAGTGCTCCTCTGAGTGTTGGTCCGAACTAGAGTTCTTTGCAGCGCCACCTCGGGGAAACTCGAGGGTTGGTTTTAGTTGTACGGAGTGCTCATCCGGTGTGCCCTGAGAACGAGATACGTGCGACTCCTATCGGGATTTATCGGCACATCGGGCGACTTTGTTGGTCTTGTTTTACCATTGTCGAAATGTCTTGTAACCAGGATTCTAAGACTGATCGGGTCTTCCTAGGAGAAGGATTATCCTTCATTGACCGTGAGAGCTTGTGATGGGCTAAGTTGGGACACCCCTGCGGGGTATAAACTTTCAAGAGCCGTGCTCGCGGTTATGTGGAAGATGGGAATTTGTTAGTATCCGATTGTAGAGAACTTGACACTTAATTAAAATGAATCAACCGCGTGTGTAGCCGTGATGGTATCTTTTCGGCGGAGTCCGAGAAGTGAACACGGCCTTGTGTTATGCTTGAACATAAGTAGCTTCAGGATCACTTCTTGATCACTTACAGCTTCTCGACCATGTGTTGCTTCTCTTCTCGCTCTCTTTTGCGTATGTTAGCTACCATATATGCTTAGTGCTTGCTGCAGCTCCACCTCACTACCTTTTCCTACCCATAAGCTTAAATAGTCTTGATCTCGCGGGTGTGAGATTGCTGAGTCCTCGTGACTCACGGATACTTCCAAATAGTTGCAGGTGCCGAGGATACAAGTGCAGGTGATGATACCGAACTCAAGTGGGAGTTCGACGAGGATTCGGGCCGTTACTATGTTTCTTTTCCGGATGATCAGTAGTGGAGCCCTATTGGGACGATCGGGGATCTAGCATTTGGGGTTGTCTTCCTTTATATTGGTTCCGTAGTCGGAACTTTGATTGTACTTTGGATGATGTATGAATTATTTATGTATTGTGTGAAGTGGCGATTGTAAGCCAACTCTTTATCCCTTTCTTATTCAGTACATGGGATGTGTGAAGATTACCCTCTTGCGACAAGCCTACCATGCGGCTATGCCTCTAAGTCGTGCCCCGACACGTGGGAGATATAGCCGCATTGTGGGTGTTACACTACGGTAGAGAATGATAAGGTTTTTGCATTGGTTTATACTAACTTATCTCATGAGTCCTTGTTGAGTTTTGTGTGGATGAAGCTTTTGAGATTTAGGAAAACCGTGATATGGGAAGAACTAAGGAGACACAAAAGCTCAAGCTTGGGGATGCCCAAGGCATCCCAAGATAATATTTCAAGAAGTCTCAAGCATCTAAGCTTGGGGATGTCCCGGTAGGCATCCCACATTTCTTCTTCAACAATTATCGATTAGTATCGGTTGAGCCTAAGTTTTTGCTTCTTCACACGATGTGTGCTATTCTTGGAATGTCATTTTATTTTATTTTGCTTGTTGTTTTAATAAAATGCTTAGATCTGAAAGTTTTTTAATAAGAGAGAGTCCTCAAATAGCTACCTATGTACTTAACTACTCGCTTGATCTTCACTTATATCTTTTTTGGAGTAGCTCATCATTTACTCTTGTGCTTCACTTATATCCTATGAGTAAATCATTGAATGCATTGAATATCATGATGTTCAAATTATATCATGCCTAGTGGTAGCTTCACATTGGGTTTAGAAAGTGAAACTTTTGAGGCTTAACAATCACAATATTGGTCATACAAGCAATTCATGAATAATTATTATAAGGAAGAGGTCTTTCACATGCAAATACACTATCATGGAAATATTTTGTGATTGTGAGCCCCCATCAAAATATTATATGCCAAAATTGTTGATGTTGGACAAGGAAGACAATGTAATGGTTTATGTTTGTTCATATTCACATAGAAGTTATATTGACATAGATCCTTCAACATGTGGTCCTTTCCCCCCATCCTTGCTAGCCAAAAATTCCGCACCAAGTAGAGATACTACTTGTGCATCCAAAAACCCTTAAACCCAAATCTTATCTTCAAGAGTCCACCATACCTACCTAAGGATTGAACAAGATCCTTGAAGTAAGTTGTCATTGGTGCAATAAGGCAATAAAAATTGAGCGTGAGATCATTTAGTGTAAGAGAAAATTGAGCGTTGTACGATCTTGTGATGGTGAATAATAAAAGCGACAGACTGCATAATAAAGGTTGCCATCACAAGGGGCAATACAACGTGACGTTCTTTTGCACTAAGGGGTTGAGCGTACGAACAAATAAGCGCATGGCAACCTCTGCTTCCCTCTGCGAAGGGCCTATCTTTTACTTTTATGTATTTACTTTTATGCAAAGAGTCAAAGTTCTTCTCTCTATTCCTTCTTATTTTTCTCTTTTGGCAAGCATCATGTGGTGAGGAAAGATCTACGCACATATATCCCAGTTGGATATGGGTAGCATGAGTTATTATTGTTGACATCACCCTTGAGGTGAATACGTTGGGAGGCGAAATTATAAGCCCCTATCTTTCTATGTGTCCGGCTGAAACGTTTTGCTCATGTGTATGCAGTGAGTGTTAGCAATTATAGAAGACTATATGATGGTTGAGTATGTGGAGCTCTTACTTAAACTCTGTTGAATAAGTTGAATTGCAATTGCTTGGTGAGTGAGAACATAGGTTGTTGAGTTTCAAGAGAATTCATTATTTGAACCTTGACATGTGAATTGTTTGCTACTTTAACATGAGAAATTTTACGAGAAAGAATTGATGTTTTGATGCTAGGACAAGTGACTGAAATTATCATTGATCAAACTTATGCACTTTGCTAGCATTCACACTTCATAAATTATTTCTT
This sequence comes from Triticum urartu, assembly GCF_003073215.2. Taxonomy (NCBI): domain Eukaryota; kingdom Viridiplantae; phylum Streptophyta; class Magnoliopsida; order Poales; family Poaceae; genus Triticum; species Triticum urartu. The sequence continues at coordinate 471,139,730 of NC_053026.1, forward strand.
TTATCATTTACCTACTCGAGGACGAGTAGGAATTAAGCTTGGGGATGCTGATGCACCCCAACGTATCTATAATTTATGAAGTATTCATGCCATGTTTACAACAATTTTATATGGTTTTGGTATGATTTGCATGGAACTAGCCCGTACTGACGCTGTTTTCAGCAGAACTACCGTGGTGTTGTTTTTTGTGCAGAAATGAAAGTTCCCAGAATGAGCTAAAACTTTTTGAAGATTTTTTTTGGAACAAAAGAGACCCCCGAAGCTTCATGGGAGGGCCAGAAGAGCCACGAGGAGGGCACAACCCCCAGGGCGCGCCTGGTGGGCCTGGCTTGCCCCAGTGGGTTGTGCTCACCTCGAGGCCCATCTTAGCGTGAAACCAACGCCAAAAAATCCTATAAATAGAGAAAACCCTCGGGGTAAACCTAGATCAGAAGTTCCGCCACCGCAAGGCTCTATAGCCACCGAAAACCAATCTAGACCCCGTTCCGGCACTCAGCTGGAGGGGGAAATCATCACCGGTGGCCATCTTCATCATCCCGGCAGCCACCATGATCAGGAGGGAGTTGTCCACCCTCGGGGCTGAGGGTTTGTACCAGTAGCTATGTGTTTAATCTCTCTCTCTATCTCTCGTGTTCCTGATATGTCACGATCTTGATGTATCGCGGGCTTTGTTAATATAGTCGGATCATATGGTGTTTTCCCCTCTCTATCTTGTTGTGATGAATTGAGTTTTCCCTTTGAGATTTCGTTGTTATCGGATTGAATACTTTTATGAATTTGAGAGCACTTGATATATGTCTTGCATATGAATACTCATGGTGACAATGGGGTATCATATCGATTCACTTGATATGTGTTTTGGCATTCAACTCGCGGATTCCCACAGTGACATTGGGGTAATCTATGCATAGGGATTGATGCACGTTCTCGTCTTTTGTTTCTCGGGTAGAAATCTTGGGGAACTCTTTGAGGTTCTTTGTGTTGGATTGAGCATTATGAATATGAAATTATTTGGTGTTATTTTAGTATGAATTATTGGATAGATTGATCAGAAAGAATAGCTTCGAGGTGGTTTCGTACCCTACAAACAATTTCTTCTTATGTTCTCTGGTAGATAGGAACTTTGGAGTGATTCTTCATTGCATGTTGAGGGATGGTTATATGATCCAATTATATTAGCATTCTTGAGAGATTGCACTAGCGAAAGTACGGACCCTAGGCCTCATTTTCAAGCATTGCAATACCGTTTTTGTGCCCGTTTTCTATTTGCTACCTTACTGTTTTTATTTATTCAGATTATAAAAATATATTTCTACCATCCATATTACACTTTTATCACCATCTCTTGGTCGAACTAGTGCACCGATACAATTTGCCATTGTATTGGGGGTATTGGGGACACAAGAGATTTCTTGTATTTGATTGCATGGTTGTTTGAGAGAGACCATCTTCATCCTACGCCTCCCATGGATTGATAAACATTAGGTCATCCACTTGAGGGAAATTTGCTACTATCCTACAAAACTCTGTGCTTGGAGGCGCAACATGAGTCTACAAGAACAAGTTGTGTAGTAGACATCACATATCCATAACTAAAGATAGAGAACAACTTAGAACAGCAAATAAAATCTACTTGGTGATAAAGCAAGCAAGCACACACGATAATATTCACCGCACGCTATTGCTCCCCGGCAACGGTGCCAGAAAAAGGTCTTGATAACCCACAAGTATAGGGGATCAGTTGTAGCCTCTTTCGATAAGTAAGAGTGTCGAACCCAACGAGGAGCTAAAGGTAGAACAAATATTCCGTCAAGTTCTATCAACCACCGATACAACTCTACGCATGCTTTACGTTCACTTTACCTAGAACAATTATGAAACTATAAGTACTTTGAAGGTGTTGTATGATAGGTTTGCAGGATAATAAAGATCACATAAATAAAAACTAGGCGTTGTTTAGATAAATAAACAACTAAGTTAGTTTTAGTCGAGAGATTTTTGTCACAAGAAAGTTATTTGTCCCTAGGCAATCGATAACTAGACCGGTAATCATTATTGCAATTTTATATGAGGGAGAGGCATAAGCTAACATACTTTCTCTTCTTGGATCATATGCACTTATGATTGGAACTCTAGAAAACATCCGTAACTACTAAAGATCATTAAGGTAAAACCTAACCATAGCATTATAAGGTATCAAGTCCTCTTTACTCCCATACGCAAACAACCTACTTACTCGGGTCTGTGCTTCTGTCACTCACGCCACCCACCATAAGCAAATCATGAACATATTGCAAACCCTACAGCGGGGATCCCTCACGCTTGTGCGACATGGAGAGCACCATAGGACAGCACCAATAATAAAACATACAACTCAAACCAATCACGATCATCAATTAACTCATAGGACAAAGCGGATCTACTCAAACATTATAGGATAGCCATACATCATTGGGAAATAATATATAGCGTTGAAAACCATGTTTAAGTAGAGATTACAGCGGGGAGAAGAGGTGTTACATCGCTGCATAGAGGGGGAGAGAGTTGGTGTTGACGGCGGCGAAGTTGTTGCTGTAGATCGTCGTCACAATGATGGCCCCGATGGCGTTCCGGCGCCACCGGGAGAGAGGGGGAGAGAGCCCCCATCCTTCTTCTTCTTCCTTGACCTTCCCCCTCGATGGGAGAAGGGTTTCCCCTCTAGTCCTTGGTCTCCATGGCAGCGGAGGTGCGGGAGCCCCTCCGAGATTGGATCTCTCTCTCTGTTTCCTTCTGTATATGCATTCCCAGATTCTGGCCTTTCACCGTTTCTTAAATTTTCGGAGATTTGTAACTCCGATTGGCTGAAATTTTAACACGATTTTTATCCAGATATTAGCTTTCTCGCGGCGAAAGAAGAGCACCAATCACTTTACGGGGTGACCACAAGGGCCCAGGACGCGCCCCTCACCCTTGTGGGCCCCTCGGGCATCGTCTCGCGTTGATTCCACTTTCCAAAATTCACATATATTCCAAAAAAATCTCCGTAAGTTTTTATCCCGTTTGGACTCCGTTTGATATGGATTTTCAGTGAAACAAAAAACATGCAACAAACAGGAACTGGCACTGGGCACTGGATCAATATGTTGGTACAAGAAAATCATATAAATTGTTGCCAAAAGTATGTAAAAGTTGTAGAATATTGGTATGGAACAATGAAAAATTATAGATACGACAGAGACATAATAGAGCTATCAATTACACATATCGGTGCCCCTTGAGGTGGACAGGCTCATGTATGGTTGAGGACTGTGGCCGGAAATACTACAGTTTTCTTGCCAAGCAGGAATATTGTGGGGCCCATGCGTCAGTGAGAGAAGAGTGAGTGAGAGAGAGAGAGAGCGCGGACGCGCGCCTGGTCGGTTGGCTGGCTGAGCCTTCTCTTTTTCTCCCTCTTTCTTTTCTTTTCTGTTTTCTGTTTCTGCCTTCTGTTTCCATTTTTTCAAATTTGAATTTGAATTTTCTTTCAAAATATAAAGTATTCTTAAATTACCTTGGGAATATTTCTTGCTATTTGAACATTTATCCAAGGGTTTTTGACAAACTATAGTTTGTGAAATTAACTAGTGGGCCCATTTGCAAAGTTGTTTTTATTTCTTTTTTGTTTTATTTATTATTCCAAAGATTTACTTGTAGTTTAATTTCCCAAACTAAACTATTTTCGAACTCTGGTTCATTCAAGAATAATTAGGGCAAATATATATAATCTTATAGGAAATTTATTCCCTGCCCTTATGCAAGTTTTCTGAATAAAGTTTTGGGTGAGCCCTTCATGGCTTCCAATTAAATTCAAATGGTGATTTGGATTCAAATGTTGTCCTTATTGGCCTCAAAAAACAAATACGCAAGGAAAGCATGGATGCATATGCTTCTAATTTCACAACCAAAATTTAGGGGAAATTTGGGTTGTAACACGAGGCACAAGTTTTACCTAGGCTTAGACCATCACTAGTCGTAACAACCTTACTCCTAGTTTACATATTTTTCTAAAGTGAGAGTATATGACAATGATTATTGTTAAAGTATCTGTTGTAAAACTATCGGTTAGTAAAATTGCATAGATTAAGCAAACAAGATGAAGATGCATGTAATATATAACCTAAAAAGGCTTTCGCCCTGCTTTATTGATTGTGGTATTGTCTGGAATCTTCCATCCTCTTTGCCCCGACACTTTGTCCTCTCCCACCCCGACTCCTTTCCGGGCAATGGCCCATCCTCATCGGCCTTATCTAGCCTCATCCGCAGCTCATGCTCTATCCCATTGCTGGTGGGTGACACCGTTGATTTCACCTCGCCTCTTCTTGGTGAGACGTCGTCCCGTGCGAGCGCTCAAGGTGGGGACCTGGAGCTTCATGTCAGGATTCATTCCGTGCGAGCACCAAGGTGAGTACCCCAAGGGTCACGAAGTCCATTGCGACACCAGAGCAAAGTCCTTTGCGGCCTTGCTTGCCAGCCCCTTCAGGCGAGTACCCTTACTGCCGACTGCTGGCCACATGCTACACACACCTACCCTGCTCCTGCTACAATGTCCTCTCACACTCCGCATGGTGCGGGGCTGCCCAACTATTTGTCACGTCCCAGCCTCGTGGTTTTCAATTCGCTTCCAAACGGGCAATCGACCATAAAATTTGGAATTCGTGTCGACGTGAATAAAAAATAATTTCTGGAAAGGGATTTCAATTTAATTAAATGACTTGTAGTGAGTAGATTATTTCAGAAGGCATTGTAATGAATGACTGGACTGCAAGCCAAATTAAGGGCTGTATTTGATTTAAACTCCATGAACAAAACTCAGTGACATAATAAGCTTGAGATGCAAGACGAAATGGGAGAAAAAGGCCATGGCCGTGGTGAATCGACATTTCCATAAGCTTGAGATGCACGCAACGCAACGCAACGCAACCAAATCCGATGCTGAAACTGACTCGAAATGTAAACATTTCGATTTCTTCACCGAGCAAACGCGGCTTCGATTGCCATCAGGATCACAAAGCTTTAAAAGGCCTTGCCCTGAGTCGATCTTCTCCTGCGCACCTCCAATCTTTCCCATCATCTCCTCTCCTCTCCTCCACCGCATCCTCTCGATCGCATCTTCCGGCGTCCACTGCTCACATGGAGATTGCCCGCCGGGAGCCCTTCAGCATCATGTCCGGCTCCGGCCGGAAGCGCCCGCGCCCGCTGGAGATCCTTCGCCAGCGGTTCCAGTCTGAGCTCGTCGCGGTTCGTCGCCTCCTCGCCGAGGCGGCCACCGTGCTTCCTGCCTCGTGCCCGTCGGCTCCCCGCGTGCGCGTTCGTCCAGCCGAGGAGCCGCTAGCCAAGAAGAGGAAGGCGTCCCCTCCCGTTCCCATGAAGAAGATGACGCCCAAGGAGCGGAACCAGCTCTACGCGGACCTCACCAAGCTAGCCAAGCTGTCTGAATCCCATGTACTCCCTGCTCATATCCTGGAGCTGCTGAAGAAGCACAGCCGCCGCGGCATCTGCGACGATTACGTCGAGATCGAGATGCACGCCGTCCAAGACGCGGCCCTTGTGGAGATGCAGAAGCAGCTGGACAAGTTCCTTCGAGAGAGGGCCCAAGACCAAGAGGAGGACGAAGACGTCGACATCGTCGGCGGCGTCTCCCCTTTGCCGGACAGGCCGACACCAGTGCAGCTCGTCGTCGAAGAGGATGAGGAGTACGTAGACATCTGCGGCGACGCCTCACCGGTGAAGAATCTTGGCCAAGGTGCAACCATCAGCGGCAGCAGCGGTTCGGATTCTGGTTCATCTCACCAGAGTGTCGACAGTCGTCCAGCTCCGGCAGAGCGCGCCGCCAACAGTAGTACGCCTCCAACACGCGACCTCATCGCCCGTGCCAGCAAGATTCTGGAAAGGCGGCGAAAGGAGGAGACGTCCCGTGCGAGGGAGAAGGCCCGTCAGGAGCTGCTCGAGATGGAGAGGACGGCAATGCCGAAGGACACCCTAGACGAGGACGTGAAGGCGCTCGGCATTGATCAGTACAACACGGCGAGGCCGAACAACTTGTTGCGACAGATGGGATTCTTCCTCAAGCTTGACGACCAAGACCTCAAGCAGCAGCAGCACCACCACCAAAGCTGCCAAGAAGATTTAGAGGAAGGGGAGATTCGGCTGTGATCGTCGTTTTCCCTTTTTGTAATAGTCCTCTTCTGCCGCTGAACGTGATTGAAAATGTATGAAATTACCTGATCGATTATAGTTCGATTCTCAGCTCAATTAGTGATTTTCTTTTGTGTGTACACATGTTTGTGGTGTTGCCATCTTGTCTAGCAACATGCTGACACTTGATGCTGTTCTTGAGGCCTCAGAGAAGGCGTGTAAGCATGATTGAATGAGAAAGTTGTGCTTGTGTGGCCACCTCTTATACAGACCATATGAAAGTAGATGATCGATGATTATACGCAGTGCATGATTGTGGTCAAATAATTAATGACCCGTAGCGCCTGAGACGCTCGCTTCTTGGCCTAAACCTCATCAATTATCTGGTATGTCACGTGGTGCTTGGTGAAACAAGAACAATCTCTTGGTACCGAAACGAGATGCGGTAAGAATGCAACAAAGCATCGAGAACACACTGATCAGGCCGACCCGGTTATTCTTTCAGAGTTACAAAGCAGGATCTGCAGCGGTCTGTGAAATCGTGTCCACTCTTTGCTTCTTGGCAACTACGGATGATGATGTTTCAGGCGGTGTCACAGTTACTTTTGTCTTCCCCACCGCGATGAATGCCACTCTCTTCCTCGTATCAGGCTTGACATCTCTGCGTGGAGTCGGCGCAGCAGCGGGCGTGCCAAGAAGAGAACCCGGAGTGTGTTGATCGTTTGGTAGTTGCCTCCCACTGTGAGAATCTCCAGCATCGCCGCAATGGGTGGCTTCATCTGGGTGGTCAGCCAGAGAAGTATGATGTTGCTTGGCTGGGGTGTTTGCTCCATCAAGGTCTTCCATCTCTGATATGTCACAAGTGCAACATTAGAACTTATAAGAACATTTTTCAAAGTATGGCACGATAATAAACACACAAATAAACAAGCATTCATGTTGTATTAGATACAAAGTAAACAATTGATATAAAAAAAGAAGTGCAGCATTTTGGCAACACATGCACTTCAGTTTCCAGTTGGAGCACGCAACCAAAAATATGTTTTAGAATTGCAATGGAAATAATAGAAAATAATATCATAGTCGCAATTCACAGTGTGTTGTCTTCCAGTAAGCACAATCCCAGCCATAATTCAGCTAGGCTAACTGACCAACTGTTGTTTTCGTTGCAACAACTGTCAGTCAGGTTATCTGACATATAGAGATATATGGTTATTATACCAAAATATCAGCAGGCTGTCACGTATAAGTACTGCAGAAAATGCAACCGTGAACTCCGAATGCTCATATATCGTGAATCAGAGAAGGTAAGGTGTTCCAACCTTCACTAACAAGTCCAAGGGTCTCATACTGGATTGATGAATCTGGAGTGCACGACTTCATATCCTCATCTTGGGTTTTCTGACTGCTAGCTTTGGTCTTTTCATGCAAAACAAATTTATCTTTCACCCATACACACTCCAGGATAGTACTGGGATCGTTGCTCGAGGGGTAGTACTCTCTGAAAGCCTGTGAAATGAATAGGCAAAACCAAGGAGTTATGTAGTGAGATAGCTGCAAGGTCCAGCCACTGCACTTATGTGTGAAAGCATGATCTTACGCAATACATATTTTTTCCATGATCAACAAGGATACAGAGTGCTAGTGTGGAAGCAAAACATACCTGCACTTTATCAATACTGATCTTAACAGCCTGCTTTTTATCCGTAAGATCAGTAACCTTGTTGTATACTGATACAACATCAAGTAACATCTGCAAACATAATATCAGAGACAAAGAAGACAAAGAAGATAATACTGATCTTAGGCAAAATCTCTGCATAAAGAGACAAAGAAGATAATTGGCACGCATATCATTCCAAGTTGACATTTCTTAGATTCCTAAGTTAATACACATAACAGTTTGACTACCAAGTTAGTTGCTGCATGTATATATTGAATTTAATTGATACAATCATTCATAGCCATGCCTGTAGACTATGTGGCTCAACTGTTGAGTCAGGACCCTCACTCGTGCAAGCAAAGCAAGCACTGCAGTGCAAAGTTCTACGAAGAAAGATTTAGCAAGTAAAAAGCTGATCTGACTGTAGTATGGATTAAGGAACTTTGGATAGGTAGCAATCAACTCCGAATGAAAGTTACTACGAGATTTGTTTCCTTTTCGGGGGCAAGCAAAGTGTGGGTGTACACCTTGTTTTATTTCTGCTAAGAAAACAACAAAACAAAAAAAAGGATACACTGCTCCCTTCATAACAGGTTCAGCCATCTGCACAAAATACAGAAAGCATTAGTATTTTCCCTCTGATGTGCAAACCAAGTTAGCTATCTCAAGTCTCGAAGTTGATCAAGAATGATCTGTAAACTACAACGACTCATCCAGAAGTATGCATCATGCAGTTACAAAATATAGAATTTCTCGGGTAATGAGCTTCATGTACCATATACTAAGAGTTAAATACATTGGAAACCTTGCAAACATGCAGGGATAATCACAACACTTTGCTGCTAATTGCTATATCCTAGTTAGCTAAATAAAGAAGTGAAACAACCGGGCAATATTGGTAGACTTCCACAGATTCAAATTTCAATATTGCATAACTTGTAACTTGAAAACAACCACAAGGAACAAAAGTTATGCTCTATTAACAGCGTCATTGCATTTATGATTCCATCAAATATTCGATTCAGCTACAATAGGATAGTTTGCGAAATGCAACCAGTGTCAACAGAAAACAAAACACACCTGGGACAGCAAACGGGCAACCCCCAAAAGCCTCTTATAGTGGCTATGGTTTGCACCAGGCTTCCTCTTACCCTGCCTATAAAAGAAAACATTAAGGAATAACCTGAATAGCAGGCTAATATAATTACAGCATCATTGTACCACGAATTAAAGCAAACTGAATACTCTTAACTGCCAAGAGATTAAGCCTGCCCATACAAGTGGGAATTTCTAGCTAGGCTTTTAGTCAATAGTGAATACATTTTTCTTTGTTATCTTCTAGGATCAATATAAGGACCACAAATATCATCACAGGACTAAACCATGTCCCCAACATGAAGGATTTGTGTAAGGACATTACTTCTGCCATGGTGTACCATACACATAATCTATTTATTTTTTGCGATTGACATACGCATAACAAATGACAAAGATTGTTTTACAGAGGAGCGCAACAGCACCAGGGATGCGAAACCTGACGAACCTGTTCGGAACAAGAATGGTGTTGGCCGGCTTACGACAGGTGATGACCGGGAACACGGCGTTGATGACCTCTGCAAGATTGGCACCAAGCAACAGCTTCAGGTCCCTCCGCACCTACGCGCCCAACCGAAACACATACAAATCACACTCATGAGTGCAGAGCCACTCGCCGGAAAAAGGTAGGGGAGGGGGGCGAGCACCTAGGCGTACCTTGAGGAGGTACTGGAAGTAGGCGGCACCGCGGTGCTGGTTCCGGTGCTTGTAGACCAGGCGCTCAAGCACTCCGGCCTCCGCTTGCAGGTGGCGCAGCGCCGCCCGCAGCCGATGCTCCTCCGCCGACCCCTCCTGACATTGCGCCATGGCGGCCGCCCCGGGCTTGGTAGCTGCCATGTCTAGGTCGTGGATGGATGTACATAGAATTTAAACGCAATGCTCAACTATCCAAAAAAAGTACATAAACCATCAACTTAAGTTAACAGATCGATAACAAAAATCCACTGCTCGTGGTCGAGAGGTAATTAGAAATTACCCAGCGGCAACGGAGGCGAGCAGCGTGCCCTCGGCGTCGGATGTCGGTGCCTGGCCGGCGGTAGCAGGGCGGCGGTCCTGGTACCAGGTGGCACGACGGCAGGAGCCCGGCGGACGGGGCCAAAAATGACCGGCGCGAAGGCGGGCTGCCGAGGGGCCGGGGAACGGCGGCAGGGCACGGTTGTGCGAAGCGGCGGGGGCAGACCGGGCAGGACGGCGTGGGGGCCACAGCGCTCCGGTCAAGGGCGGCGGCCGGCGGAGGACAGGAGAGCGGACAGGCGGCCCGTGTGTGCGTTTGGGCATTCGGCGCAGCGAGGAGGCCTCCTTCGGGCCTTCTTCTTCATATTTTGGGCCTTGGGGGGTTGCTACTGTCCGGGCTGAACACCTAGGGAGCGGCTAAGAATTGAAACTTTTCCCTCAAGTTAGGGTTTCTTCTTCTCGCGCTGGCGATCTCCGCCCCCGTCGAGCAGTTTGGCCGTCCCTGCTGTCGATCTTTCCCCGCTAGCTGTCTGCGGCTGGTGGGCTGAGCGACGGACTAGGGTTCCTATCCGTGTACCCGATACGTTTCTCCGTTGGGTAAGGGAATCTCCATGGCTGCAGCTGAGACCTCGGATCAAGCGGGGATCAGCGATGTGGAGAGGATGATGCAGGAGCTAGGGTTGCGAGAGGAGGACCTCGACGATGCGGTCTTCAATGAGGAGGGGGCGCCACCCGACGCTACGAGATGGGCGGCGCTGGCTAGGGTTAATACTCCAAAAACCTATACTCAGACGTGGTTTTATCGGAACATGAGATCGGCGTGGGACTTGGCGCAGGAGGTGAAATTCAGACCGCTGGAAGACAACCTATACACAATCCAGTTTGCGTGCCTTGGTGATTGGGAGAGGGTGATGAATGATGGTCCATGGCACTTCCGTGGAGATGCGGTTATCATTAAACCCTATGATGGTGTGACTAAGCCCTCGACCATCAAGATGGATACGATTGAGATATGGGCGCAGATACACGACGTCCCAGATCTGTATGCTCATCTAGTTCCAGCCCTCGCAGCGAAGGTGGGGGAAGTCCTGTTTGCCGAACCCCCATCTCAAGACTTCGCCGGTAATTTCTACCGTGTCTGGGTTAGGATTGATGTAACTAAGCCTCTAAAGAATGCAGTGTCTATGGTCAGAAACTCGAAGCGCCAGATCTATCGAGTGAAATATGAAAAGCTCCCAGATTGGTGTGCGGTCTGTGGAATGCTAGGGCACCTGTTTAAGGAACATGGCACGGGAATTCACCCACCATCTGCTCTCGTCTTTAAGGATCTGCGTGTTGGTTGGTTTATGAGATCCGGTAGGGGTCCTGGTGAGAATCGAAACCGCAGAGGAGGAAGAAGGGGAGGACGCAATGGAGGCAGAGGCCGTTCAGAACCACAACAGGAGTTTTATGAGGACGTCGACAATGACGCAATTGTGGGGAAGTCTGTAGTTATGCACGGAGAGGGTGGCAAGGATCCTACTCTAGATGCTGTAATGGAGGAACACTCACGGAAAAGGACAGAAGTAGAGCGGGGCAATAACCCTTCGGCTACCCCTTCTGTGCATGTATCCAGCTTCGTGGATAATCAGCTGGCTATAGTACCAGCAGCTGCCACCATGGTTAGTCCACCTATCAAGAGAGATCCCAAAAAGGCAAGAACAGAGTAGGAAGGCAATGAGACCCTTACTAGTGTTGCAAGAAATTTGGCGGGCTCCTTCGAGGGGCGCCGCCATGCCCAATGAATACATTCTGCTGGAACTGTCGTGGCGCGGGTAAACCTGCGACAGTTCATGAAATTCGCGAATTCGCGATGAAGTTTACCCCTACCGTGCTCTGTATTGTTGAGACTCAAATAAGTGGGGCGCGTGTAGAAGCACTAGCGAGTACGCTAGGTTATGATCAATCTTATGCTATTGACAATCAGGGAAGAAGTGGTGGTATGGGCATGTTTTGGAATAATACAATTAAGCTTGAGATCTTGGGTGACTCCTGCTATCATATTGATGCTAAAGTTGAGGAACCAGGTCAAGAACCTTGGCGGATAACATGTGTATATGGAGAGGCACAAACTCATCTTCGGCATCAAACTTAGGATCTTATGAAGGGCATTAGCTTTACTAGCGACTTGCCGTGGCTTTGTTTCGGTGACTTCAACGAGGTGCTTCAGCCGAACGAACACGAAGGAGCAGCCAACAGAAGCAATGCCCAGATACAGGGCTTTCGGGATACAGTTGACATTTGTATGCTAATGGACTTGGGTTATAAAGGTCGATTTTGGACGTTTGAGAAAAAGATAGCAGGAGGTGCATATGCGCGGGTGCGCTTGGACCGAGCATTGGCCTCTGCCAGTTGGATGACTAGATTCCCACAAGCTTCGGTGACACATCTAACCTCAGCCACATCGGATCATGGTCCCATACTTGTAAATCTTGATGATACACAGAACACAACAAGGCCAAATCACACTTTTCGGTATGAGGTGATGTGGGAATCACATGATACATGGAAGGAGACAATAACCAATAGCTGGAATGCGGCGAACGCTGGCTATGGGGTCGGTGATTTTCGTGACAAGTTGTTGTCCATAACAAATGATCTGTCTAAATGGAGTAAGGAAACTTTCGGAAGTGTTCGTAAAGAGAAAAGCCATATAAAAACCCAGCTTGAGTCGCTGCGCAATGATCCAGTGCGTATGAGTCCGTCTCATCCAGAGCTAAAGCTAAATGAGAGATTAGCGGAACTATACCACAGGGAAGAGTTAATGTGGCGTCAGAGATCACGGCTGGAATGGCTCGCGGACGGTGATAGAAACACAAAGTTTTTTCACATGAGAGCAAGTATGAGGCGAAAGAAGAATATGATCCGGGCACTCACAAATGCTTTCGGCACTCATGTTGAGGATCCAGCTGACTTAAAAAACATGGTTCTGGAGTTCTACAAAACCTTGTATACGTCAGAAGGGGTTCAAGGGGTGGATGAGGTCTTGAGGCACGTTCCGAGGAAAGTTACACCTGAGATGAATGAGATTTTATGTGCGCCATACACAAATGCTGAGATAAAAAATGCCTTGTTTCAAATGTTCCCAACCAAAGCTCCAGGTCCTGATGGTTTTCCGGCACAGTTTTATCAGCGACACTGGGATATTTGTGGTGATGAGGTCTCTACAGTAATCATGCGCATCATTAGAGGGGAGGAAAATCCGGAGAGCATCAATGATACGGTCTTGGTCCTTATACCAAAAGTAACAAATCCTAATCATTTGTCACAGTACAGGCCGATTAGTCTTTGCAATGTCTTGTACAAAATAGCCTCAAAGGTGGTTGCCAATAGATTAAAAGTCATTCTTCCAGATATCATATCCGAGGAGCAATCCGCTTTTCTGCCTGGTAGGATGATCACAGATAATATAATATGTGCTTATGAATGCTTGCACTTTATGAAGAGAAACAGATCCAAAACTAATAGTTTCTGTGCTCTGAAGCTGGACATGATGAAGGCCTATGACCGTGTAGAGTGGGACTATCTACAAGCAATTATGGTCAAACTGGGGTTCTCCTCGGCTTGGATTGATATTGTTATGGGCATGGTTAGATCAGTTTCTTTCTCAGTTTTGTTCAATGGAGAAAAGCTTGAGAGTTTCAAACCAACAAGAGGTATTCGACAGGGAGATCCTATTTCCCCTTACCTATTCTTACTTGCAGCAGAGGGCCTTTCATGCCTACTCAATTCCAGTTCTCAGTCATCAACTCTAAGTGGTGCTAAGGTGGCTCCCACAGCTCCTGAGGTGAACCACATGTTATTTGCAGATGACAGCCTATTGCTTTTTAAGTCTAGTGATGAGGGTGCAAATTTGGTGTCAAACCTGTTGAATCAATACTGTAATGCGTCGGGATTGAGGATTAATAATGATAAGTCCTCAATATTCTTTAGTAAGGGGTGCCCTCAAGGCACTAGACAACGAATTAAGGATATCTTGGTTGTGCAGAATGAGTCACTCAGCGAGAAATACTTGGGGATGCCTACAGAAGTTGGACAATCAAAAAATGGCATGTTCAAGTATCTCTGGGATAGAGTTTGGGAAAGGATAAGAGGATGGATGCAGAAACTATTGTCAGCAGCGGGAAAAGAGGTTCTTATTAAATCGGTGGCCCAATCGATTCCAGTTTTCTCCATGTCTTGTTTCAGACTCCCGAGGGGGCTTTGTGAGAGCATAACTTCATCCATAAGGCAATTCTGGTGGGAAGTAAGCAAGGAAAAAGAAAGCCATGTTGGGTGTCGTGGGATGTTATGACGAGGCCGAAGAATTTGGGAGGGCTAGGCTTCCGGGACCTTGAGATTTTTAATTTGGCGCTTTTGGCGAGACAAGCTTGGAGATGCCTAGAGAATCCTGACTCTTTGAGCGCTCGATTCCTAAAGGCTGCTTACCACCCTAATTGCACTGTGCTGGAGGTAGGACTGGGGACGCACCCTTCTCAGATTTGGCGTTCGATCCTAGATGGCAGAGACATTATCAAGCAGGGAATAATCAGAAGAATTGGAGATGGACGGACGACTAGCATATGGGATCATAACTGGATCCCAAGGTCTGGTTTGATGAGACCAGTATCTTCGCTGGTGCTCAACCCACCAATAAAAGTTGCTGAACTGATTGATGCCACTTCGGCCTCGTGGAAGGAAGAGCTGATTCGGCAGATATTCACACCGGTTGATGCCGAGGCCATTCTGCGAATCCCTATATGCTCTAGGCCTCTAGAGGATTTTTGGGCATGGTCCAAGGACCCGCGGGGTCGTTTCTCTATCAGGACGGCCTATAAGATGATCTTCAGAATTAAGATGGGGAGAGAGGCATGGTTGGAGGAATCAGAAAGCCTATCAAATGTAGATAGGGAGAGGAAAGGATGGAATGATCTCTGGAAAATCAAGGTGCCCTCAAAACTGAAGGTTTTTGCTTGGAGGCTGTCACAACATTCTTTGCCTACCGGGGACGTCCTTCAGCATCGAAATATGGCAACAACAGGTGTATGTGCTGTTTGTGGAGCCCCGGACAGTTGGCGCCATGCACTACTGGATTGTGCCGTCTCCCGATGCACTTGGGCTCTGTCTAATGAAGAATTGGTGCAGCATATGTCTTCCAACCAAGACCCCAATGCAAAGCGCTGGCTACACTCCATGGTAGAAGTTCTTAAGGAAGATGAGGCCACCGTCCTGATCGTGACCTTGTGGGCGATTTGGTCTGCTCGCCGCAAGTTGATTCATGAAGGCATCTTCCAATCTCCTCATGCTATTAATGGTTTTATATCAAGCTATCTATCAGACATCGAGTTTCTAAAGAAGCCAGCAGTAACAGCAAGTTCAGGAATGACGCCAAGGCCGACGAGGTGGATCCCTCCTCTGAACCAGCACTTAAAAGTGAACGTTGATGCGGCGGTAGCAACGCGCGGTGGTCTTGGATCAGTAGCAGCAGTGTGCCGCGACGGCAACGAAATTTTCCAAGGGGCGTCTGCACTCACTTTCAACAATATCGATGATCCTGAGGTTCTGGAAACGCTGGCTATACGTGAAGCTCTTGCTCTCTCAGAGGACTTGTACATTCAGAAAATCTCAGTGGCTTCCGATTGTAAGAAAGTGGTAGAGGCAATCAAGACAGGCACATCGGCTTCATATGGTGCAATAGTGCGAGAAATAAAAGGTTGAGCTAGGTTTTTTTCTTCCTGTTTGATTAGTCATGAGTTTAGAACCTCCAATGTCGAGGCTCACAAACTTGCAAAGCATGCTTTAATGCTGGGTACTGGTCGCCATGCTTGGTTAGGCCAGCCCGGGGATCTTGTTTTCGTCCCTGTAAACGGTGTGACGGATGAATAAAAGCTTTGTGGGTTTGCCTCAAAAAAAACCTAGGGAGCGGCTATATGTCCTACCCTCTCGCTTAGGGTTTTTTCGGCTCTGGCGGCGATCCCATCGCTGCCGTGAGATCTCACCGGTGAATTGACCGCCGACTGTTCCTCCTGCGCAGATCATCCCCTTGGTCGGCAGGAGAGCGAGTCAGATCGGCTGTTTTGGAGCGTTCTATCGTCGAAGGAAGAAACCTTAGATGGCGGAACGTGCAGAATCGTCGTCTGCGGGGTGGTCAGGAAAGAATCTTGAAGAGATGCTGCAGCACTTGGACCTGCAAGATGATGAGCTTGATGATGTGGTTGTAGGGGAGGAGGAGGTAAAGAAGTTTGCAGCGGACGCTAGGTGGCTAGCGATTGCGAAGGTGAACACGACCCGTACTTTCAGTTCGTCTTCGATGTTCGAGTGCATGAAGTCAATCTGGTCGCTAGCGCACGTCCTCAAGTATAGGGAGGCGGGCGAAAACCTGTTTATCTTCTAGATGTTCTGCCTTGGCGACTGGAAGAAGGTGGTGCATGGTGGTCCATGGCTATTCAGGGGGATGGGGATGCTGATTGAGGACTATGATGGTAAGAAGGAAACCACATCCTTTGACTTTGAGGGACTGTATGTATGGGCTCAGATTCACAACATACCAGAACTATATCGCAAGGCAGAGGTGGTTGATCAATTAGCCCGTCGCATCGGGCGGGTGAAGGAAATTCAGCTCGCTCCTCGACTGTTTTATGAAGGGGATTATGTCAGGGTTCGGGCCAAGGTTCTTGTCAACAAACCTCTCACACGAGTCACCCCATTGAATGTCGTGGGAGAGGGCCGACTGTTTCTTCCGGTTAAATACGAGAAGATCCCCTATTTCTGTAAGGTCTACGGACTCATGGGGCATAACCATGAGGAGTGTGGCGATGGTGTCTGGGAGGAGAAACACAAACAGTGGGGAGGCTGGATGTTGGCACAGAGGAGGGAAATTGCCCCAGAGCAACAAGGCGGCTGGGCTGCCCGTGGAGGCCGATCAGGTGGAAGAGGAAGAGGCAGGACAGACTACAGCAGCTACCGCAGCCCGCATGGCTTCCGCCGGATGCTCACGACGCCAAGATAAATGTAGATGGCGGCCTGTCAAAAATTGGGGACAAGGGTGCCTCTGCTGTAGTCTGTCGAGACAAGCGTGGAAACTATCTAGGGTCCTCTGCCATCATCTTCGAGGGCCGCCTAGACCCAGCAATTCTCGAGGCTCAAGCATGCAGCGAGGCACTAGCACTCGCCACAGATCTTCACATCCAGTCCGTATGTGTGGCCTCTGATTGTCTCGAAGTTGTAACAAGGATAGCTGACGATTCTCCATGCAGTTTCTACCCAATCCTGCAAGATATCAAGCAACAGCGGAAGAGCTTTAGTGATGTTAAATTCATTCACGAGAATAGGAGACACAGTGGGGAGGCTCATGCCTTAGCTAAGGCTGCTGCATCTCTCCCTCCCGGGCGCCATGTGTGGCTTTCCTCTTTGCCCGACATTATCTGTATTCCCATGTCTTTGAACGTCTAATACAGGATACAGATTCCGCTAAAAAAAAACCTAGGGAGCGGCTAGTTCTAAAAAAACCTAGGGAGCGGCTGTTGTGTATCGCTCATAGCGAGGGCCAATCCTATACGACGCCCTTTTGCTTCGGTTTGTCGAGCAAGCACGCAGACCGACCGAGTCGAGCGACTATTCAGCGTGTTACACATTCCTGGTTTTCTAAACCTTCTGGAAGATTCCTGACTAGCACAAGTCTTTTTTTGTTTTATTTTTTTTGCAGCAATTTTTTCTTTTTCCTGTTGTTTCTTTTATCCCTGTTCATTGGTTTCCTTATCTTTTTTTACTTTTTAAAAATGTTTACTTTTCAAATGAAAAAGTTCAGCTTTTTTATAAAATGTTTGCGTTTTCAAGAAAATATACCGATCTTTTCAAAAAACTGTTCGTGTTTTAAAATATTTTTGAGAATTTCAAAAAGTACTCTCATTTTCAAAAGTTAGTTCACAAATTCAAAAAATGTTTGTGTGCTCAAAAAATATTTTGAAATGCCAAAAAATGTTTGTATTTAAATATCATTCAGAATTTTAAAAATGTTAAGATTTTCAAAAAATGTTGTCATTTTCAGAGAGTCTTCCCGTTTTCAAAAACTGTTCAAGCAACAGCGAACTGATTATTTTTAGGGGTAAGGCTAAGTTTTTTTTATCATAGTCCACATGTGGTGGGATACAATTTGGATCATGGGGATGAGCCAACCAAATGTGGCATCTCGAATCGAGAACATGAGAGTACTTAGCTAGATTTTGTGCTTCGCCGTCAACGGCATGACCTTCAGAAATAAAGTTACAATTAAAAGTCGCTGCTCGAAAGTTGATCTCTGTAATAATGGACCCATAGCGGCCCTGGTTGCCCTTGATGATGTCGACCACTATTTGCTTGGAGTCTAACGAGAGGATGAAATTCTGAAGTAGGAGATCCTCCGCCATGGCCAAGGCCTCCCTGCACGCTATCGCCTCCAGCGTAGCAGGATCAAGTAATCCCTCGATGACTAGTGACGAACTCTCAAGATAATTACCTGAATCATTGGGACACACTTCAGTTGCTCATCTGCCTCTTGTTCGCATGAGACACCCCCATCCACATGGACTTTTGCATGTCCAGGAGGTGGTGTCGACGGCCTCGCATGGTTATGTCTCAACCTGGTCATACGTCAGGCCAGACCCGGGTTTAGGACATGCTCCAAAGTCCAAAAGGCCCGAACCCCAGACCTGAAGCCCGACAATGCACATTTTCTCAAGCCCGAGGCCGCCCTGAATGATGTTTCCCAGTGCTGTTACATGTAAGCTCAGCCCGAAAAGTGCAAGAACGAAAGCCCGACCCAGCCCAAATATACATCCGGGATGTAACCAGGGCTCTGGGGAAGGGCGGCATGTGTGTGCGTTTGGGCGTTCGACTCAGCGAGGAGGTCTCCTTCGGGCCGTCTTCTTCGTAATTTGGGCCTTGGTGAGTTGCTACTGTGTGGGCTGAACACCAGGGAGCTGCTTTAGCTCAAAAAATCCTATAGGACGCCCTTTTGCTTTTGGTTTGTCGAGCAAGCACACAGACCAAGCGAGTCGAGCGACTATTTAGCGTTCCACATACCCTGGTTTTCAAAACCTTCTGGAAGATTCCTGACCGGTTCATGTCTTTTTTTTTCTTTTTCTTTTTCCTATTATCATTGTGTATGGTTTTTCGCCTGGTTTTCCTCTAATTAACCGAGCAAATCTCTTTTTCTTAATCAATGAAAATGACAAATCTTTTGTCTCGTTTCAAAAAACAATGTCATTTCCTTCTCTGAAACGCCGTCTACGCCGGTGAGATTAAGACCTTGACAGCCATTGCAAGCCTCATCAACAGAACCTTGGAAATGAGATTTGCAATCGAATGTATCAGGCTGATCGGCCAAAAGTGGTTAAGCTCTGTGGCACCATATTTTTTCAGAAGCAGGGCAATGAAGCTTTGTTGATTTCTTCAAAATTTTCACCCGCAATCTAATAAAACTTGTGGAAAACAGCCATCACTCCCTCTCGAGCTGATTATACCCCAGCATGACCTGAAAATTTTTCCCATGAACCCGTCTGGTCCGGGCGCCTTCTCAGGTGGGGAGGGGAGGTCACGATCGCAGCCCAGCCCTGCAAATTAACCGATGGAATTTGTAGCTCGTCCCAATTGAGTGTGCGCTGAAGTGGATGCCTCTCGCCCAACTCACTGGCAAAATGATCGTGCACTGTCGTGGCCTTCCCTGAATGTTCAGTTACTACTTCTCTGTCAGAAACCTTGAGAATTAATGTTCAGTTTTAGTTGCTTCCTCAGTCTGAATTCCGCGTCAGAAAGTTTTCTGAACTCTTGCGAAAACGGACGGTCCTGCTACACTGGTCTTCCTCAGTCTGAATTCCGCGTCAGAAAATTTTCAAAATGAAATCTGGCGTACCTAATTGGAGCTGCTGCATTACCTAGCATCTAAGAATGATGTTTATGCTGCAGCAAGCATGAACCCAGGCCAGGATGCATTGCCTTCCCAGCAGTAGGAGTTGTGATGGTTCCGCATCTTGGAAGATGAAGATGAATCAAAGCTAAGCTTGAGATGCACGCAACCAAATCCGAAGCTTGAACTGACTCACGGCCATGCATTCCGATTTCTTCACGGCTCACTAGTTAAAAGGCCTTCGCTTGAACTGACTCGGAGTGCATTCCGATTTCTTCACGGATCACTCACAGCAGCACACGGTTTCGATCTCATCACGGATCACTGCACAAGTTAAAAGGCCTTGCCCTGTGTCTTCTCCAGCGCACTTCCAATCTTCCCCATCGTCTCCTCTCCTCTCCTCTCCTCCACCGCATCCTCTTCCGGACCTTACCCCAGCGACCGGCATCCACTGCTCCCATGGAGATTGCCCGCCGGGAGCCCTTCAGCATCATGTCCGGCTCCGGCCGGAAGCGCCCGCTGGAGATCCTTCGCCAGCGGTTCCAGACTGAGCTCGTCGCGGCCCGTTGCCTCCTCGCCGAGGCGCAGGCCGTGCTTCCCGCCTCGTCCCTGTCGGCTCCCCGCGTGCGCGTCCGTCAAGCCGAGGAGCCGCCAGCCAAGAAGAGGAAGGCGTCCCCTTCCGTCGTCCCCGTGAAGAAGATGACGCCCAAGGAGCGGAACCAGCTCTACGCGGACCTCACAACGCTAGCGAAGCAATCTGAATCTCATGTACTCCCTGCTCATATCCTGGAGCTGCTGAAGAAGCACAGCCGCCGCGGCCTCTGCGACGACTACATCGAGATCGAGATGCACGCCGTCCAAGACGCGGCCCTTGTGGAGATGCAGAAGCAGCTGGACAAATTCCTTCGAGAGAGGCCGAATCCGTCGAAGCATCATCAGCACAAAAATATGATGGCCCAAGACGAGGAGGAAGACGAAGACGTGGACGTCGTCGGCGGCGTCTCCCCTTTGCAGGTCAGGCCGACACCAGTGCAGCTCGTTGAAGTGGACATCTGCGGCGACGCCTCACCGGTGAAGAATCTTGGCCAAGGTGCAACCATCAGCGGTAGCAGCGGTTCGGATTCTGGTTCATCTCACCAGAGTGTCGACAGTCGTCCAGCTCCGGCAGAGCGCGCCGCCAACAGTAGTACGCCTCCAACACGCGACCTCATCGCCCGTGCCAGCAAGATTCTGGAAAGGCGGCGAAAGGAGGAGACGTCCCGTGCGAGGGAGAAGGCCCGTCAGGAGCTGCTCGAGATGGAGAGGACGGCAATGCCGAAGGACACCCTAGACGAGGACGTGAAGGCGCTCGGCATTGATCAGTACAACACGGCGAGGCCGAACAACTTGTTGCGACAGATGGGATTCTTCCTCAAGCTTGACGACCAAGACCTCAAGCAGCAGCAGCACCACCACCAAAGCTGCCAAGAAGATTTAGAGGAAGGGGAGATTCGGCTGTGATCGTCGTTTTCCCTTTTAGCGATCGTCGTGGCTAGTAGAAAGCTTGTAATAGTTTTCTTCTGCTGCTGCTGAACATGATTGAAAATGTATGAAATTACTGATTCATTCGAGTCTCAGACTGTCAGCTCAATTAGTGATTTTTTTTCCAACTGATTTGGTTGCCATCTTGTCTAGCAACATAACTGACACTTGATGTTGTTCTTGAGGTCTCGGAGAAGGCGAGTAAGCATGATTGAATGAGAAAGTTGTGGTTGTGTGGTAACACCTCTTATGTAGACCATATGAAAGTACATGATCGATTATACAGAGTGCATGATTGTGGTCTAATAATGATCCATAGCGCCCGAGACAATTGCTTCTTAGCCTAATTACCTCATCAATTATCTGGATATATGGAGTATTTAACTTCATGGAAACTGACAGAAAACTACCACTTTACAATTTTGTGCGAAAAACTACCACTTTATCCTAATCCGTGGCAAAAGACTACTAAGTCTCGAAACCGATTGCTTCACCCGCTTCACCCGCGCTAAGCACCAAACTGACCAGCCGGTCCCACGTTTTAGGTGCCACAGTGGCCAACCGCCGCCTGCCGCGTGTTGACGGTGCGTCCGCGGTCGGAAACGGTGGTTGTCGATTTGCGTTCAGTGCATCAAAACATGGGGCCGGCCATTTGATGCCGATCCTCTGACGACGCCGTTTCCGACCGCGGACGCGCTGTTAACGTGCGTCGGGCATCGGTTGGCCACCATGGCGCCTGAAACGTGGGACCGGCTGGCATCGGTTGGCCACCATGGCGCCTGAAACATGGGACCGGCTGGTTAGTTTCGTGCTTAGCGCGGGTGAAGTGATCGGTTTCGAGACTTGGTAGTTTTTTGCCACGGATTAGGACAAAAGTGGTAGTTTTCCGCACAAAATCGTAAAGTGGTACTCCCTCCATTCCACAATGTAGTGCTTCCTCTATCCCCGTGCTTCAACTTTGACCGTAAATTTAACTACCAAGACCGATTGCGGCGGGAGCAAAAATTATATCAGTGAATTCGTATTCGAAAGAAGATTTCAATTATATAATTTTTTCTCCCGCCGCAATTGGTCTTGTTGGTTAAATTTATGGTTAAAGTTGGACCTCGGGAAGTGCGGGCACACTATATTTTGGAATGGAAGGAGTAGTTTTCTGTCACGTTTCCGTGAAATATGGTAGTTTTTGGTTAAATACTCGGATATATGTCATGTGATGCTTGGTGATAATAAAAAACAATCTCTTGGTACGAGATGCAGTAAGAACGCAACAAATCAACAATAACACATGGATCATCTACTAAGATGTGCATATGTATAGCCCTTTATTCGCTTCATCATTACCGGTTGTTCTTTTATATAGAGTTACAAAGCAGGATCTATGGTGGTCTGTCGAATCGTGTCCACCCTTTGCTTCTTGGTAACTACGGATGATGTTTCGGGTGGTGTCACGGTGACTTTTGTTTTCCCCACAGCGATGAATGCCACTCTCTTCCTCGTATCAGGCTTGACGACATCTCTGCGTGGAGCCGGCGCAGCAGCAGGCGTGCCAAGAAGAGAACGCGGAGTGTTTTCATCATTTGGTAGCTGCCTCCCACTCTGAGAATCTCCGGCATCGCCGCAATGGGTAGCTTTATCTGGTTGGTCAGCCAGAGAAACATGTTGTTGCTTCGCTGGGGTGTTTGCTCCATCAAGGTTTTCCATCTCTGATATGTCAAAAGTGCAGCATTAGAACTTATAAGAACCTTTTCCAAAGTATGACATGATAAACACATTATTACTCCTGTTCTATTAATGGAATACGCCATCTATAAAGAAATATAAGACCATTTATAGTGATCTAAACGGTTTTAAATTTCCTCACAGAGGGAATAATTAATAAACAAGCATTCCTGTTCTATTAGGTACAACACAAACAGTTGATATTAAAAAAAATGCAGCATTTTGGCAACACATGCAATTTAATTTCCAGCTGGAACACGCACCCAGAAATATGCTTTAAAATTGCAATGGAGATAATAGAAAATGAGACCATAGTCGCAATGTGTTGTCTTCCAGTAAGCACAATCCCAGCCATCATTCAGCTAGGCTAACTGACTAACAGTTGTTTTCATTGCAACAACTTTCAGTCAGGTTATCTGACATATAGAGATATATGGCTATTATACCAAGATATCATGCTAAACAACAGTAGTCTACCATAATAAGTTACAAATTCCAGACGCATACTCTTGAGTGTTTTCTCAAATGTCATCTAGCATAAGAGACATGGAGATGTTATCAGACAACATACTTGAGTGTCATCATAACTTCCAGATAGTCAATTGGAGGTGAATGTAATAGCACCATCAAGACTCTTCATCTTCATTCATACTCATTCTGTATCACTTCCTACCACTTCTTACTACATATATATGTTATTAATACATATTGCATTTTCAGTTTAGATTACTTAACAGAAAACAATTTTTAATTTGCATGCCTTTAGGATACAATTGTATGCGATTGGTTTCAGCAGGCAGTCATGTATAAGTATTGCAGAAAATGCAACCATGGACTCCAAATGTGCATATGTCATTAATCCGAGAAGGTAAAGTGTTCCAACCTTCACTAACAAGTCCAAGGGTCTCATACTGGATTGATGAATCTGGAGTGCACGACTTCAGATCCTCAGCTTGGGTTTTCTGACTGCTAGCTTTGGTCTTTTCATGCAAAACAAATTTATCTTTCACCCATACACACTCCA
This sequence comes from Triticum urartu, assembly GCF_003073215.2. NCBI lineage: Eukaryota > Viridiplantae > Streptophyta > Magnoliopsida > Poales > Poaceae > Triticum > Triticum urartu. The sequence goes on from NC_053026.1 coordinate 471,163,760, forward strand.
GGATAGTACTGGGATCATTGCTCGAGGGGTAGTACTCTCTGAAAGCCTGTGGAATGCAGAGGCAGAACCAAGGAGTTATGTAGCGAGGTAACTGCAAGGTCCAGCAACTGCACTTTCGTGTGAAAGCATGATCTTACACAATACATATTTTTCCATGATCAACAAGGATACAGAGTGCTAGTGTGGAAGCAAAACATACCTGTACTTTATCAATACTGATCTTAACAGCCTGCTTTTTATCCGTAAGATCAGTAACCTTGTTGTATATTGATACAACATCAAGTAACATCTGCAAACATAATATCAGAGGCAAGCATCTTAGGCAAAATCTGTGCATAAAGAGACAAAGAAGATAATTGGCATGCATATCATTCCAAGTTGACATTTCTTCCTTTTCGAAAAAAGAAGTTGACATTTCTTAGATTCCTAATTAATACACATAACAGTTTGACTACCAAGTTAGTTGCTGCATAAATATATGGGAGGTTATTTACTGAATTTAATTGATACAATCATTCATAGCCATGCCTGTAGAGTATGTGGCTCACCTGTTGGGTCAGGACCCTCAGTCTTGCAAGCAAAGCAAGCACTGCAGTGCAAAGTTCTACGAAGAAAGATCTAGCAAGTAAAAAGCTGATCTGACTGTAGTATGGATTAAGGAACTTTGGATAGGTAGCAATCAACTCCGAATGAAAGTTACTACGAGATTTGTTTCCTTTTCGGAGGCAAGCAAAGTGTGGGTGTACACCTTCCTTTATTTCTGCTATAAGAAAATAATAGCACAAAAATAAAGGATACACTGCTCCCTTCATAACAGGTTCAGCCATCTGCACAAAATACAGAAAGCATTAGTGTTTTCCCTCTGATGTGCAAACCAAGTTAGCTATCTCCGGTCTCGAAGTTGATCAAGAATGATATGTAAGCTACAACGACTCATCCAGAAGTATGCACCATGCAGTTACAAAATATAGAATTTCTCGGGTGATGAGCTTCATGTACCATATAAGAGTGTATACTAAATACATCGGAAACCTTGCAAACATGCAGGGATAATCACAACACTTTGCCGCTGTACCCTTATAGTTAGCTAAACAAAAGAAGTAAAACAACCAGGCAATATGTGTAGACTACCAGAGATTCAAATTTCAATATTGCGTAACTCGTTACATGAAAGCAAGTACAAGGAACAAAAGTTATGCTCTATCAACAGTGACATTGCATTTATGATTCCACCAAAATATTTGATTCAGTTGCAACAGGATAGTTTACAAAACGCAACCAGTGTCAACAGACAACAAAACGCACCTGGGACAGCAAACGGGCAACCCCCAAAAGCCTCTTATAGTGGCTATGGTTTGCACCAGGCTTCCTCTTACCCTGCCTATAAAAGAAAATATTAAGAAATAACCTGAATAGCAGACTAATATAATTATAGCATCATTATACCAAGAATAAAAGCCAATGAAATAATCTGAACTGCCAGGAAATTAAGCACTGCCCATACAAGTGGAAACAGTCATTAGTGAATAAACTTTTTCTTTGTTATCTCCTAGGATCAATATAAGGACCACAAATATCATCACAACACCACAACATGTCCCAACATGAAGGATTTCTACACATAACAAAAAAATTGTGATTGACATACACATAATAAATGACAAAGATTGTTTTACCGGGGCGTGCAACAGCACCATGGATGAGAAACCTGACGAACCTGTTCGGAACAAGAATAGTGTTGGCCGGCTTACGACAGGTGATGACCGGGAACACCGCATTGATGACCTCCGCGAGATTGGCACTGAGAAGCAGCTTCAGGTCCCTCCGCACCTACGCGCCCATTCCAAACACATACAAATCACACTCGTCAGTTGTCAGTGAATAGCCACACTCGCCCGGAAAAGGTGGGGGAGGGGGACGAGCAGGTCGTAATAGTAGGCGTACCTTGAGGAGGTACTGGAAGTAGGCGGCGCCACGGTGCTGGTTCCGGTGCTTGTAGACGAGGCGCTCAAGCACGCCAGCCTCCGCCTGCAGGTGGCGCAGCGCCGCCCGCAGGCGATGCTCCTCCCCCTCCTCCGCCGAACCCTCCTGACGCTGCGCCATGGCGGTCGCTCCCAGCTTGGTATCTGCCATGTCTAGGTCGTGGATGGATCTAGAATTTAAACTCAATGCTCAACAATCCAATAAAGTACATAAAACATGAAAAATAGTACAAATAATAGTGCGTGAATTGGCAACAAAATCCATCAACTTAAGTTAACAAATCGAAAATAAAAATACACTGCTCACGAGGTAACTAGAAATTACCCAGCGGCAGTGGTGGATCTACGATTTTGAAACAGGGTAATCTACCCTAAAAAAATTACAAATAAATATGACATGCCAATAGAACAACAGAAATTGATCAATATGTTCTTACAAACATATGAAAAATTCTCAAATAAGTTTTGATTTTGCATTAAAAAAACTTGCAAAGTTCAAATAAGACTATGTGCATGTGTTCATTCTTCCACATTTGATACATATATGTAATCATGTGGACCTAGTTGACATTCTGTTCTTCAATATGACAATGACATTTATTGATTCAAAAAAGGAGAGTTTGACCCAAACTGAAACAATTCAGTAGTAAGTAGTAACATTTCTGAAAATTACAGCTCAAGATGCCACATGGATTCAGAAAATGGATCCAAACTAAAACAATTGAGTAGTAAGTAGTAACATTCCTGGGCAGAATTCCGTAGTAAGTAATAAGTACATTACAATTTTCAAAGGAGCACAGCAAGCCTAAATTCTTAACTAGAAGTACTGGCAGGTGGCAGCACGACGAGTACTGAGCAAACAGAAATTTGGGAACAGGCAGAAATCTCATCAAACATACCTCAAACGTGGCAGGTCGCTGCTTGCCTTCTGCAGCTGCACAACGCCGGGCGTCGACTGCCGAGTGCGGTCTCGGCGGCTGCGGGCTGCGGGCTGCCGGCTGGGCGCGGTGGCGCAGGGCAGGGGCGGGGCGAGTAAAGTCGACGGCGAGGCACGGAACCAGGCGGCGAGTTAGGGCGGCGGGAGCGTAGAGGGGAATTGGGAACGGGAGGCAGTGCGCGAGCCGCGGGCCGCGGCTGTAGGACGAGTCGACTCGAGGCTGTGTTTGCTGGCCTTTTCTTCTTCCCGCGGCAAGTGGCCCGGCTAAGGCTGTACCTGGGCTGCCTAGGCAGGCACGCGTGCCGGCCCGGCACCCACGGCCCATCTGCCACGTTGGCGAGGGGAGGAGCTAAATTAGTCCAAAAATGTCAGTTTTTTCTATAAAAAGGGGTGCACATCCCTCTCATTTCTTACACTCAAACCCCCTATCATTTTTTTTGCAAGGTAAACCCCCTATCATTTCCCACACTCAAACATGGATGATCTCAACCAGTTCTACTTCAATGCAAGTGATTTCGATATTCACATACCGAGTTTGTCGATCCCACTGCCCATAATGCCACCACCTATCCTTCTTCCGACGAGAATACACAATCACCATCCGGCCCCCATTCCATTACTGCTAGCACTACCTCCACCACCACCGGTACAAGAAGGATTTGTCGCAAAACCACAAAGTGCTGGACTACTTCGATGAAGAAATTGTTGTGGAGGGTGGTGTCAACGTGCTTAAAGCTAGGTGCAAAAGATGTGTGGTCTTGTATTCAGGAGGGGGGGGGGGGAGGAGGAATGACTACCCTAAATACACACAAATTGGCACACATCAAGAAGGACAAGAAGACCCGGGAAGACACGCCATGCTCAAGTTCAACCCCGACGGTTGGATACGTAATTTCACCTATGATGCCAATGTTCAAAGAGAAAAAAATTGTCATTTAATTGCTTCTAATGATTTATAATTAAGTTTTGGTGAGCTTGAAGGTTTTAATGAACATATTGAAACTGCTTTTCCATCACTAACTGATGGAAAATGCTAGTGTGTTGAGTTTGGTTAGGTCAATGTTAGTGTTGAATCTTTTATATGGAAATGCTAGTGTCAACATTGTCAAAACTGTTTTAGGTTCGTCAATCTAATGAAGATATGTGGTTTTAAGCTTTTCTTCTAGAATCACTTGTTACTTTGCTTAAACTCGACAATACAATACAATGCTTTGGATGAGCCCCCCTAAAAAAAATCATAACTCCTATAACTAAGAATTACAATAGAATTTCTCTAAGACCGGTTTTCCATGGTAATAATTTTTGCAATAAGAAATATTACTGAGGCCTTAATAAAGATATTTCAATCAGATCGGAGTAGAGGCGTCGTCACATGCATATCCGCACAAACTTGACTACCTTTAAAAGTTTTTTGAAGTACCATGAGTTGTTCGTCCAAAAAATGGAAAGCCATGAGCATTTCGCACTTGGGGCGGGAGTCCCTAGAAGTACAAGTCGCTGAACCACAAAATCTTCACCAAAACAGCAGAGAAACACTTCAAATCCACAAAGATCACATAAAAAAGTCATCAGCCACTAACACAATCTCATCGGATCCGCATGAACGCATCTGCGAGTACATAATCCTAAATTTTTGCAAGATCAAACCTACAAAGACAAGAAGTATCTGGCTTCATGGTGCTACCTAGTAGGTACCGTATGACAAGAGAAAAACCAAAGAAACTTTATTCCTAAAGGTGTTGCACTTTCCACTTGAGCTTCCCCAGTGAAGACCCTAAGAGCATCTCTAGTGGCTTGTGTAAATTTGGTAGTCTATATCTTCACATACACAATGGTGTAATTTTTTTCAGTTTAGAAAACCTTAGTTTTCGAGTGGATTGTCTAAATTTGGTAGTCTATGTCTCCAACGGCTATATTTTCAACAGCTACAATATTCAGATAGCAGCAGCAATATTCAGATATCACACAGATAGCAGTAGCAATATTCAGATATCACACAAATAGCAGCAGCAATATTCAGAGAGCACAAAGACATGCAGCGGCGCTGACGCCTCGCAGCTGCCTCGCACTCGTGCCTCATGGCCGCGCTCGCACCCGCTGTCGGTGTCAAAACCGGCGGATCTCGGGTAGGGGGTCCCGAACTGTGCGTCTAAGGTCAATGGTAACAGGAGACGGGAGACACGATGTTTACCCAGGTTCGGGCCCTCTCTATGGAGATAATACCCTACGTCCTGCTTGATTGATCTTGATGAATATGAGTATTACAAGAGTTGATCTACCACGAGATCGTAATGGCTAAACCCTAGAAGTCTAGCCTGTATGACTATGATAATGAATCTCCTCCTCTCTAGACTAAGTCCTCCGGTTTATATAGACATCGAGAGGATCTAGGGTTACACAGGGTCGGTTACAAAGAAAGGAATCTACATATTTGATCGCCAAGCTTGCCTTCCACGCCAAGGTGAGTCCTATCCGGACACAGGTGCAGTCTTCGGTCTTCGTATCTTCACAGCCCATCAGTCCGGCCCATGACTAACAGGCCGGACGCCCGAGGACCCCTTAGTCCAGGACTCCCTTAGTAGTGTAACACCATCGATGCGACTATATCTCCCACGTGTCGAGGCACGACTTAGAGGCATAATCGCATTGAAGGCATATATCGCAAGTAAGGCAATCTTCACAACATCCCATGTAATATAAATAATAAAGGGGAGATAACATAGTTGGCTTACACTCGCCACGTCAATCAAGGTACATAAATAACATTACATCATCCAAACACTCATGGCCCGACTACGGCGCCCAAATAAAAGATAACCCAACATGCGACATGGTCCCGATCACCCCCAACAGGGCACCACTACTGATCATCAGGGAAAGACACATAGTAACATTGAGAGTCCTTGTCGAACTCCCACTTGAGCTCGAGCGCATCACCTGGAGCGGAATCATCAGGCCCTGCATCTGGTGTAATAGTAATCTGTGAGCCACAGGGACTCAGCAATCTCGCACCCTCGCGATCAAGACTATTTAAGCTTATAGGTAAGGCAAGGTAAAAATATATGAGGAGCTGCAGCAAGCGACTAGCATATATGGTGGCTATCCTGTTCGCAAAAGAGAGCGAGAAGAGGAGGCAAAGCGCGAGCGAGTAATCTAGAGAACATCCTGCACAAGCATTACTCCAACACCGTGTCCACTTCCCGGACTCCGCCGAGAAGAGGCCATCACGGTAACTCACATGGTTGATTCATTTTAATTAAGTTAAGGTTCAAGTTATCTACAACCGGACATTAACAAATTCCCATCTGCCCATAACCGCGGGCACGGCTTTCGAAAGTTCAAATCCCTGCAGGGGAGTCCCAACTTAGCCCATGACAAGCTCTCACGGTCAACGAAGGAATAGACCTCCTCCCGAGACGTTCCGATCAGACTCGGTATCTCGGTTCTTCAAGACACTTCGACAGGTTAAAACAAGACCAGCAACACCGCCCGAATGTGCCGACAAATCCCGATAGGAGCTGCACATATCTCGTTCTCAGGGCACACTCAGATGAGACATCCTACGAGTAAAACCAACCCTCAAGTTGCCCCGAGGTGGCCCCGCAGTCTACTCGGTTCGGACCAACACTCAGAGGAGCACTGGCCCGGGGGGGGGGGTTTAAATAAGATGACCCTCGGGCTCCGGAAACCCAAGGGAAAAAGAGGCTAGGTGGCAAATGGTAAAACCAAGGTTGGGCATTGCTGGAAAAGCTTTAAACAAGGCGAACTATCAAGGGGTTCCCATTATAACCCAACCGCGTAAGGAACGCAAAATCCGGGAACATAACACCGATATGACGCAAACT